>NW_011494695.1:371005-372263 GCF_000754665.1 Bison bison bison | reverse complement strand
GGGGGGTTGTTTTCTTTTGTTTCATATGTAAATCAGTGGATAAGACCAGTTGTTCTCTGAGATCTCTTCCAGCTTTGTGATGAATTCGGAGTCTCCATTTGCCAACCAGAAAGCCTTTGGTACCTGCATATGTTTTGTGCCTCTCATAGAATGTTTCCTCTTAATCTGTATTTCCTCCCTTTCCTCCTCCAGGGGATCTTCCCAAACCAGGGATCAAACCCTTGTCTCTTGCATTGGCAGGCAGATTCTTTACCACTGAGCCCCCTGGGTAGGGAGGAAAATGCCTGCCTGGAGGATTAGCAGGTTTACTTGTTATCGAGCAACAAGGGCAGTCAGCGAAAAGGAGAATGATGCCATCTTCTGCTGGTGCCTGCAAGGGAGCTTACCATAACGCCTGGCGTATTTCTGGTACGTTCTTTCTTACCGGGCACCATCCTTGAGGAGTGTTTATAGGGCTTACCACCTATGGTTTAGCCACCTGTGGCTGAAGGGATGAAGCCTAAGTCTCTGCTCAGTGTTTCCATCCCTTGGCCCTTACCACAAATGCCCACACAGTTTCCTTTCCTCCTGAATCCCAGCCCTGGGCCTTGGCAGCCCTGAGCCCCAGCCCCAGTGAAACTGCTGGAAACCCTTTTCAGCCTCTCTGCCCAAACCACTTACTAGTCAACAAATGGCTTGAGAGGAAAAGAGGCAAAGAAAGTCAGGCTTCCTTCAACAAGTTCCCCTTTCCTGGGGATTCTGGCGTTTGATCTCTCTCCAAAACTTTCAGAAGGATGTCTTGGCATCGTGCCTAATGGTTCTAATTGTTCTCAGTGGGAGGTTTAGTCAATACAAATTAATCCGTCATAAGCCGAGGTGGAAACCCACTGGCATTTTTTCAGTGCTCCTCAGGTAACAAGAACCAGGATTGAGTGTCCCTGACCCAGGCTGATATTGAACAAAGGGAAGCCTGCAGACAGAATTCAGTCCAATGAGGACCAAATGATGTCCCCAGTCACCCAGTTTGTTAATATGGGAGCTGTGCTTTCCATGGCACCAGGCCAATCTCCCGAGAGGCCCCCCTTCTGTTTCTGTCTCCTTCCACCTGTTTTGGACTGGGGGATGGGCTGTGCCCCCCTCCCCGCCCATGTACCCCCCTACCCGTGGGTGGGCAGTGCTTGTATGCTGATGACTTGGTGCATCTGCTCAGCCCCCCAGCCCCTCCCCACTCCCAGTGCGGACCCCGAGCAGACCACCTACTTGTCCCAGACATGCAGTC
>NW_011494695.1:369062-370788 GCF_000754665.1 Bison bison bison | reverse complement strand
AATGTGCCCCCGCTGCTCAGAGCAGCTCTTAGCCACTCCCCACCCTTCATCCCTGAGACACCCAGATCTTATTACAGGCTAGGTGAGGGGCCCCTGTTGCAGAGAGCCGATGGTCAGCCCCTTTCTGCATCCCTCCCCGCCATGCTAACTGCTGAACTCTGCTTGTTGATTTCCTCCCCGCCAGCTCTCCCTCTCTGACCGCATGACTCATGGCTGGCCCTGGAGGGACAGGCGGAGGCTTGGCTCACCCGAGGGAGACAATCCTTAAGGTGACCTTTTCCTGGCTCAGTGGGCCCCCTCCTCTGGGCAGCGACAGAGTGGGAAGTCCTGGCTATGGGAGGGGGTCTGGGGAACAGGCCCCAAGCCTCTTGGGCCTGGGTTTGCATCCTGTCTCCACCCTCCCTGGTTGGTGATGGTTTGCAAGTTGTCACTCTCAGCACCTCAGTTTCTCATCTGTAAAATGGGGTGATGATCTTAATGTATGATGCCAGGGACATAGGAGGGACTTGGATTCCCTTGCCCTTTCCTTCCCCAATAAAATGGATCTCAGAGAAGTTAGGATGAGTCGGGGCCAAAGTGGGCACACGGACACCAGACACGATGGGGAGAGACCAATGCCTGTAACACAGGCCCTGCCCCCAGTGGAGCCTCCCCGACGGGTGTCCTCATCAAGCCACCACATAGGAGCCCTCCATGGGGTCTCAGAGACGGGTCAGCAGCGGCAGGCATGGAGAGACTGTGGAGAGGGAGGTGACCCTTTCCTGGCAGGCCTCCTTCCACGAGCACTGGGGGCTGCAGTCCTGGGGCACTGGGGAGGGGACAAAGACTCAGGCTTCTGCTCCAACCTTCACCCTAGGCATGGGGCCCCCAGCCTTTCCCACCAGGGGAAAGCCACCCAGGAGCTTCCCCAGAAAGAGGCGCCTGAGGAGGCTGGAGGGGAGGAGCAAACAGAAGCTTTTGTTCTCCGCTCTTTCTCCCCTGCTTGGCACAGAACCCTGAGAAATCCTTCCGCTGGCTGCTGTGCCCTCAGGGGCCAGGGAGCAGAGGGCGTGCACTAGAAATGGTGGTGCAGGAGGGTGGGGGTGTCCCAGGGAGGGGCAGGGGGCTCCTGGTGGATCTGTGAGCATCCTTGTCCAGATAAGACTTCACAGGCATTTCCTGAGTCCAAGCTGGGGTTGGGAACCATCCACCCAGGGAACAAGAGTGGAAGTCAGAGGAGAGATCCTACGATGAGAGAGAGAGGGACCAGGGAGCTGGGGCAAGCCCTGGGCAGCGTGTTCCTAGAGCAGGAGGGACAGAAGCGGAAGGAGGGCTGCTGGTGGAGCCGCCGTGCCCTGGGGGACTGTCAGATGCGATCTCAGGGAGATAGATGATGTGAGCACGGATGGGCAGCGCCTTGCCCAGAGTCGCTTCATGCCCTCAGACTCCCTTCCATGTGAACAACCAGCAGGAGCCTCTTCACCTCCGAATGGCTGTGCTATCCCAGCCCCCACCCCCGCCCCGGCTGCCTCAGGTGCCCAGGGCAGAGCTGGGAGTGAGGACAGGCTGGTTCCCAGCCATTCCTGCCAGACTCGGGGCGGAGGTCCCTGCCAGCCGTCTCCCCTGTGCCCTTGTTGTGCCCTGTTGTTCTGGCCACTGTGCTGCAGACATTCGTTGCAGACAGAAGGTCAGGTCAAGCTGTTCCCTGGTCACTGCCACCACCGCCAGCCCGTCCCACGCCCACTCC
>NW_011494695.1:354414-368962 GCF_000754665.1 Bison bison bison | reverse complement strand
ATGACGGCATGCCAGCCGGTACTGCTGGCGGGCCACGTGAGCTGAGCCCACACAGGCCACAGCCCCGCTCTGTGTGGGAGGTGGGCATGGGCAGGAGGTGGCCTGGAACAGGTTTTTATTGGCCCCAGTGGGGCTGAGTATGTCTGGGCTCCGGTTTCCAGTTTAGATCGTAATTGGAGGATGGTGTTCAATGACTCTCTGCTCCACTTAGAAACCCTCCAAGAGGGAGATGAGCAGGGGTGGAAGTGTGGGGGGAGGCCAGGACAGAAGAGACAGTGTCTGCATTAGCAGGGAGAGGGCCCCAGGGCTGCAGAACTGGGTCGAGCCCCCTGGAAGGGTTCCCAGCTCCTGCAGAGAGGATCCCTTCTCTTCAAGGGGCCCACCCAGCTTCTGGTTTCTGCTTGGGGACCCCTGGGCTACCATGTCACTTCTCTAGTTGCCTCCTCTGTGAAATGCAGGAGTTGGACTAGCCCCCACCGAGCTAAAAAACTCCAGGATTCCTTGCAAAGGCAATGGTGTAACAGCTGAGTTCTTGAGGACAGCGGAACATGGGCATAAGAATTCACCTCCCAGCCCTGGGGTCATTGTCCCCACCCCCCATCCCATGAGCTTGTGCCCAGACCACTGAAAAAAGCCAGGGCTTTGCTGTGCCTTAACCCCAAGGGAGCTAAAGCCATTCTCTGCAATTCATGTCCTCACCAGGCCAGAGGGTGCGCTCTCCTCTAGCTCTGGGGCATCCTACCTGCTTATGCCAGATTGACGGCCACACTCTGACCTGTGTCCTGAGGGTGGGTACAGCTCTGAGAGGTGGTGACTCTGATCTGTGCAGCAGGCAGATAGGCGGTTAAGGTCATCTGACCCCTGCTTTGGGCACTAGGCTGGGCTGTTTAAGGAAGGGCATGTAGGTGGAGAAATTGGGAGACTGGGATTGACACATATATAGTATTGATACTGTGCATAAAACAGATAACTAATGAGAATCTACTGTATAGAACAGGGAACTCTACTCAATACACTGTGGTGGGTGACCTGAATGGCAAGGAAGTCCAACAAAGAAGGGAGATGTGTATATGTTCCCTGGTGGCTCAGACGGTAAAGAATCTGCCTGCAATTCAGGAGACCTGGGTTTGATCTCTGGGTCAGGAAGATCCCCTGGAGGTGGAAATGGCAACCCACTCCAGTATTCTTGCCTGGAGAATCCCTTGGACAGAGGAGCCTGGCGAGCTACAGTCCATAGGGTCGCAAAGAGTCAGACACGACCAAAGCGACTTAGCACTAGCACTATAGCCGATTCACTTTGCTATACAGCAGAAACTAACACAACTTTGTAAAGCAACTATACTCCAAAAAAAATGAATTAAAAGAGAAGGAATTCATCCTGGCATCTCCCCCAGGCCCTACGCTGGGTGGGAGCTAGGGGTCCAGAATGTTTGGTGCGTCCCCGTTTTCAAGCATATACTGAGCATTCCCTGCTGTGTACCTAAGCTCCATGCCCACGGCGGGTGATGGGAGGCATGGTCCTCACTATCTTCTTGGGGCCCCACAGTTCAGTGGGGTCCACTAGAGAGAAACCAAGGATTTGCTTTCACTAAACTGTGACTTCTCTTCCTACATGTCAAATAAAAGATTCAGAAAGTAGCAGCTCCAAGAGCTCAGAGGAGAGGCTGGAGTGGTCAGGGAGGGCTTCCTGGAGGAGCTGCCCTTTCTCTGGTTTGTTGTTATTCCCACTCACACCAGAAGGCATCTACTTCTCACACCTCACTTCACACATCACTTTCTTGGCTTTCTCCTCCATGTCACCTGACTCCACTCCTGATCCCAGGTGCCCAAAGGTCACAGGTGAAGCCTGGGGTTGGGGCAGGAGGTAAGGACTGCAGCAGTTGAAGTCCATAATGAGTATTAGCATCCAGGCTGGTCTCCAGAGCAAAATAGATGATCCTGGATGGCCATGGCCTTTGCCCGGAGCCATCCAGCTCTCTCAGCCTCCCACCTGAGTGCCCACATGGAACTCGAGCCCAGTCCTGAAGTTAGAACTATGAGTGCCTTCCTGGTGCAGGCCTTGTGCCAAATACCTATGCATGTGAGCTCGGGATGGGCTCCCAGCCTCACTTAAGATTCTCAGCCCCCCTTCTCAGCTGGCCAGGCCGACTTAGAGGGTCATGTCAGCAGCCTGAACCCCCAGAGCCAGTAGTCGGCAGACCTGGGACTTCAGACCCTTGGGTGTCAGAGCGCCTGGCGCCCACTTCATGGGACAGCCTCAGGAGACCTGTCCTTGTAGACTGACTTCTGCCCTCTTCTCTCTGACCCTAGGTGCCCCCGGCCCTCCAGGACCCAGAGGACTCAAGGGAGATGTGGGCGTGAAAGGGCCTGCTGGCGGCAAAGGACCAAAAGGAGACCCCGGCAGCTTGGGGCCCCCAGGACCCCAGGGTCCCCAGGGGCAGCCCGGGGAGCCTGGGCCTGTGGGAGAAAGGGGGCCAGTTGGCCCCAGGGGTTTCCCAGGCCTCAAAGGGTCAAAGGGCAGCTTCGGAACTGTGGGCGCAAGAGGACAGCCGGGCCCCAAGGGGGATGTGGGGCCCCCAGGGCCAGAGGGCCCCCCGGGGGCTCCAGGGCCAGAGGGGCCTCAGGGAGAACCAGGGATCGCTGGGAAAACAGGGTCCCCAGGCCAGCGGGGGCCCATGGGGCCGAAGGGTGAGCCAGGGATCCAGGGTCCCCCTGGCTTCCCTGGGCCCCCGGGCCCACCAGGAAGCCAGAGCAGCTACTGAGGAGAAGTCCAGTCCCGGAAACTGCCACACAAAAGGCAGGGAGTGGGCTTTGGCACAGGGAGGCCCCTATAAAGCCACACCTACAGACGTGTGGTCCTTTGACCCCAAAGGGGGTTCCCCCAGGCCTGTCCCTGCACCTCTGGGCTCCCCAGTAGTGACTTAGCATAGAAAGCAGCCCCTTACACAAACACACACACACACACACACACACACACGGGCATGTCCCTGCTGGCCAGGGCGGCTGACTGGGTTTCCCTGGCTGGGCAGGAGGAGAGGTTAAGAGAAGTGCCCTCTCCTGTGATGAGCCGGCCAGGGAGGTGGCTACCTCGGGGGGACAGTCTGGACTCTGGCTCTGAATGGGTGGCCAACTCCAGTCTTTCTAGCATCTTCACCCCATCCTAGCTGGCCAGCAGTTCCCTGAGGCTCCCAGGGGTTGAAAAGACCCAGGAGAACATTTGAGGAGGGATGAAGGGTGCAGGGAGGTGGGGAATTATGGTTCAAACTCTAGGGACAGGGTGGGCTTGGCAACCACAAGACCCTCTCCCATAACCTTGGGAACAGGGTCCCGGGCCCACCTCTGCCCTGCGCATGACAGAGCATCTCCACCTGGACCCTGAAGACTACATCCCCGGGAGTTCAGCCTTTTTTTTCCCTGCACCAGAAAACTTCCTGGCTTCATCCTTGTGTCTGCCTTCAGGAGCATCCCAGGAAGAAACCAAACAGGAATTCCATCTGCACCAGGGCTCTCTCCTAGCCCTGGAACTTTATGTCAAAGGAGGAGGCCCCACTGCAATCCTGGGGTGACCTTTTTGTGGTGACAGGGGGAGGGCTGCCCCCCAACTGGCTCTCCTCCTGCCCCCCTGACCTCACCCCACAGTGACCCAGACTGGCCCAAGGCCTCTCTGCAGGGACAGCAACCCCAGATGAGGAAATGGGTCACATCCCTCTGACGTCACCCCTCACCCCACTTCCTGCATAGCCAGCAGCAAGGAGCACTGGGCCTTCCCCAGAATGGTGAGCTCCCAGTGAAGCTTCATCCCTTTGTATCCTAACAGATAACGACCCCTTCTCCAGGCTGGGTGCTTGCAGCTGTCCCTCCCCGACCTCATCCAGAGACCGGCCTCTCCCCCATCCAGAAGCCTTATCGATGACCCCCCCCCCCCCGACCTTCTTGTAACAGGTGTGCAACTGGCTTGCACTCCCGCCACCCCAACTGTGTGTAGTTCTCCTGTCTACATATGATATCATGCCACCTAGTATCACCCACTCAGTAAAGACCTGTTTCCAGGAGGGAGGTGTCTTCTGGTCCTTTCTGCCTGATGGAGACCATGATGCCTTCAGAGTCTCCACCTCACCTGGCCTTTGAAGGGGAACCAGGGGTTGAAATGTCCCTTAGATATTCAGTCCCACTGTGGAGTCCAGGTCTGAACCCTTAGCCCTCACTCCGGAAACACTGAGCTCCGCTGGGCCTTCCCAGTGGTCCTCAAGGGGCCAAGATGGCTGAGGGATTACCCAGAGCAAGCAGGAGCCTAGTGGAAGCCATGTGAATTTACTCATCTCGCAGCAGAGTCCTGGAGCACTTGTGCTAAAACAAGACTGGAAAAGAAGACCCCACACCCAACAGTTAGCTGCTTCTTCCTCCTCTTGTCCCTAAGATGAGGAGATGAAGCAGAAAAGGAGGAGGAAAGCAGACCAGACCTGCCGCAGAGGGCCTGGCCCTCCAGCATCCACAGGAGACAAAGGATACCTGGGTCCTTGTGAGTCAGCTGGCCCGATCCAGGAAGTGAGATCCGGGACAAGTTCCAATGAGCCAGGGGCTGGAATGAGAGACGAGCCAGCAGGGATCAAACACTGAGGTGCTCTCAGAACATAAACAGAAATACAGAAGAAAAACCCCTGGGTCCTGGACAGTTGCCACCGACATGTCCCTGGCTGTGCGGTTTGGGGGGGATCAGCTTGGTTCACCAGCACAGGGTGGAGGCAGGCACCTGGAGCCCATCCCTGGGGCCACCCCCATGGACTCAGTTCATGCCGCCACCCCCGGTCGCAGAAGTCCTCTCGAGCTCTAGCAAGGAAATAGGGAGGGGACACTCATGACAATGGACATGAATTTGAGCAAACTGCAGGAGGCAGTGGAAGACAGAGGAGCCTGGCTCTGTCAGACACGACTTAGAGACCGAACAACAGCAATTTATGCCCAGGAGGATGCAGCAGGTAAAATCAAGCCTATGGAAACTTGATGCAGAGCTCGGTCTTGGGCTGACTAGATGTGGAGAACTGCCAGCGTCTCAAGCCCCCATCTTCACTTCCAGAGAACACACCAGTCTCCTCTCTCTTCTCTCAGTGGTCCCCTCCCTTTGCTCTTCACTGTCCCCTTCCTGCTGATCCGCATTTTCTGTTTGCATGAAGCCCAGTGTATCAGTGTCACTGCTCACCACCAAAGGGCCCAGGCCTACAATTTCTAGTTCCCAGCCTTAGGAGGGCAAAATCTGATCACTTACCCCATGGGTTCAGGGGTCTTACCACAGAGGGAGAGGGTTCAGTCTGTAAAAAAATTAGAGGTACAAGAACAAGAGTTACCATGAACAAAACTAGCCACAAAATCTGTGTTTGGCAACAGAGGAATAGAATAACCTGAACAGTAACAATATAGCAAACGCTGATGGAAGAGTTACCATGCAGCAGAATACCATTCTAAGCACTTTACGTATTAATTCACTTAACCCTCACTACAATGTGTAATGTAGCTATATATCTGTAGTCTCTATGTATACTGTGCGTAAAATCATTATGAGCAATGTTAGAAAATCCAGCATTTTGATGGAGTATGCGCATGCATTCAGTCACTCAGTCATGTCCAATTCTTTGCAACCCTATGGACTGCAGCCGGCCAGGCTCTTCTGCCTGTGGGATTTTCCAGGCAAGAATACTGGAGTGGGTTGCCATTTCCTCCTCCAGGGGATCTTCCTAACCCAGGGATCAAACTTGCATCTCTTGTATCTCCTTCATTGGCAGGCAGATTCTTTACCACTACGGCACCTGGGAAGCCCCTCTATGTTTACTGTATCTATATTATTATTATTCCCATTTTACAGATGGGGAAACTGAGGCTTGGAGAGATTAATTAGCTTCCTAAACTCACATAGTTAATGAGTTTTTAGATGTATCTCTATTGAAACTCAGTCTTGGGTAATTTAACTTCTCTTCTGTTTCCTCCCCTGTAAAGTAGGGGTTAAAATTGTACCTACCCCAAAAGGCTGCTGAGGGGATTAAATAAAATGATGCTCTTGGCCAGTTTCCCAGCAAATTAGTCAGCCCAGGCCACCATAACAAAATATCACAGATTGGGTGGCTCAAACAACAGAAATTTATTTTCTTGGAGTTCTAGAGGCTGGAAGTCTAGGATCAAGGTGCCCACTTTTCCTGGCTTCTTGCTGTGCCTTCATGTGGTGGTGGGGAGAGAGATGCATGGGGGAAGGGGAGAGAGACACACACACTCAGAGGGATAGAAAGGCAGAGGAAGAGCTGTCTTTCTCGTCTTGGAAGGCTGCAGTCCTATCGGATTAGGGCCTCACTCTTATGACCTCATTTAACCTTCACTGGGCTTCCCAGGGGGCTTCCCTGGTGGCTCAGACGGTAAAGAATCTGCTGCAATGTGGGAGACCCCAGATCGATCCCTGGGTCAGGAAGATGTCCTGAAGAAGGAAATGGCTACCCACTCCAGTATTCTTGCCTGGAGAATCCCATTGACAGAGGAGCCTGGTGGGCTGCAGTTCATGGGGTCACAAGGAGTCGGACATAACTGAGCACACATGGACACGTGCTAACCTTCATTACATCCTAAGACCCTCGCCCTAGGTACAGTCACACTGAGGGTCAGGGTCTCAATATATGGATTTTTCAGGGACACAATTCAGTGCCGGGGCCCAGCGATGGTTACCATCCCATAAACATCAGGCAAACTCATGCTGGTGTTTATCCTACAGACCCAGGCTTTCTGAAGGACAGTATTACTCACCACTTCCCTCTGCAGATGAGCAGCCAGAACATGAGCTTCCGCACACACCCACCCACCTTCCCTGCATGATTAGAGCCAGGAAGGAGCTGGTGACTCACTTGGCTCAAAGGCTTTGCTATTCAAGTGAGAAACCAAAGGCTGAAAAGGGCCTGAGGGGCTTGTTGCCTGACAGGGATCAGAACTCCAGCGTCTGGGTTTCTGGGCAATGCAATTTCTCATGTCTCAGGTTTTTCAGCAACTTGGCTGTTGGTTAGATCCATCAGGCAGCAAATGATGTACATTCCCCAGAAAGTGGCCCCCCTACACATACACACACACACACACAATCCCTCTCTCTGTCTCATTTCATCAAACAGCCCCCCCACAACCCGCCCCACTAACATGGCCCTTCAGGGCATCTCATTTCAGTTCTGTTCAGTTCAGTTCAGTCACTCAGTCTTGTCCGACTCTTTGCGACCCCATGGACTGCAGCATGCCAGGCTTCCCTGTCCATCACCACCTCCTGGAACTTGCTTAAATTCATGTCCATTGATTCGGTGATGCCATCAACCATCTCATCCCTTCTCCTGCCTTCAATTTTTCCCAGCATCAGGGTCTTTTCCAATGACTCAGTTCTTCACATCAGGTGGCCAAAGTAGTGGGGTTTAAGCTTCAACATCAGTCCTTCCAATGAATATTCAGGGCTGATTTCCTTTAGGATGGACTGGTTGGATCTCCTTGCAGTCCAAGAGACTCTCAAGGGTCTTCTCCAACACCACAGTTCAAAAGTATCAATTCGTCAGTGCTCAACTTTCTTTATAGTACAACTCTCACACCCATACATGTCTACTGGAAAAACCATAGCTTTGATTAGATGGACCTTTGTTGGCAAAGAAATGTCTCTGCTTTTTAATATGCTGTCTAGGTTGATCATAGCTTTGCTTTCAAGGAGCAAGTGTCTTTTAATTTCACGGCTGCAGTCACCATCTGCAGTGATTTTGGAGCCCTAAAAAATAAAGTCTGTCACTGTTTCCATTGTTTCCCCATCTATTTGCCATGAAGTGATTGGACCAGATGCCATGATCTTAGTTTTCTGAATGCTGAATTTTAAGCCAACTTTTTCACTCTCCTCAGGGCATCTGGACCATTGTAAATATTGCTAAAAATCCTAAGAGCTGACCACAGGGGCTGGTGGGGCCGGCAGTCAGAATCATAAAGGTTTGCTACAACCTGTGTGTAAACTTTGGGAAATGGATCTACCTGAATCCAGCGGGGTGATGAGGGGGCGGTGCTTCATGATAGAGTCCCTCAGTGCACGTGGAATGGGAGTGGGTTGTGTTTGTTCTCTGCTGGGTCCTCCGTGTGTCAGGGGACTGTCAGCCCAGCACTGCTCTCTCTGACTTCCAGTTTCTTGATCCAGAAACAAAGAGGGCATCCTGGGCTCAACTCCATCTGGGAGTCACCAGATGTGGCCCAATTCCTGTCCTACAACTCTGACCAAGGGCTCTTCCTCCTGCCCTGCATGGCTGCTCTCCTGGGATGAGCCAAGGCCAAGGCCAAGGCAGGAAAATCTGAATCCAGACTTGGAGATGATGGCAGTGGGGTGCAGTCAGTGGGCTAGAATCATGGCCTTTGCCACTGAGTTGTTTTCATTGCCACCAGATGTACAAAACCTTGAGGAGCTCTGGGCCTTTTTCTAAGCAGAACAAGAGCCTTCCTGGAGGCCACAGGCCTGGGACACATACTTGAGCACCTCTAAAAACCCCAGACTGGCCCACCTTTATCCCTGGCAGGTGCCCCTCCAGCTGGGGCAGCAGAGGGGTCTGGGCAGAACCTTGGGGCCTTCCTCCTGCTCCTTCTCCTCTGCCAGGGCTGAGCTGGCAACATCTCCCATGCCAGCCCTGGACACACCTGTCAAAACAGAACCATAGGAGAGGAGAGCGGAGAGTGGAGAGCTGACAAACACGCTCTGACCATACCGTGCTTTTCAGCAGGGTGGGCCCAGCTGGCAAGGAGCTGCCTGGACACATAGGTGGGCGGTGCACTGAGCAGACTCCCTGGGCATTTATTTTCTTTGCCTGTACCTGTTCCGTCCTTTTATTTTCTCTTGAATGCTTCAAAGGGAAAGGCTCTGTGTCTGATGGCATGGGAGAGACACAAAGGCTGGTGCGGTGCACTCAGTGGGGACAACCAGTGAAAATGCAGACTGCCGGTCTGCACCCCAGACCCACTGCTTCAAGACCACAGAGATGGGGTGGGATAGGAGGAATGAGGGGGAGAAGTCTCTAGGGCATTCCAATGCCCCCATATAAAATTGAGAACCAGGAATGTAAGAAATAAAGAAAGGGGAAAAATGTTTTTATTTATGCATTTGTTGCTGTTCAGCCAGCAAGTCATGTCCGATTCTTTGCAACCCCATGGACGGCAGCACGCCAGGCTTCCCTGTCCTTTGCCCTAGGTCAACTCTATTGTTTCTGAAGTTGTTCCTTGCAACAAGGCAGAGCTCCCTTAAATGAAAGGAAGAAAGAATCTGCACATGATCATTGTATCCAGATATATAACCTGACAGTTGCTTCTTTTTCTACCATCTCCCAGAATTTTCTCAAACTTGTCCATCAAGTCGGTGATGCTCTCCAACCATCTCATCCTCTGTCACTCCCTTCTCCTCCTGCCCTCAATTTTTCCCAGCATCAGGGTCTTTTGCAATGAGTTGACTACAGTACCTCATTTAATCCTCAGGAACTAAATGTATTTACATTTAATAGGTCAGAAAACCAGCCTCAAAAAAGTAAGTTGCTTAATGCCACAGAGATGTAATATGAATCCTAACCCAGGATTAATGGAAGCCAGCTATGCCGAGCTGATATCAACCAAGGTTCTTGGCTTTCCCCAAGCAATAGAAATAGACAAAAAGCCAGACAAGAAATTCAGGCAAGACTCTTTTATGGTCCCTGCTGCAACAGCAGGGAACAAGAACAAACAACAGTTTCCCTTGCTCACTCCCCAAGGAGGAGGGTGAACTGGTTCCTCATATGGAACAAGGATAGAGATGTGTTCAGGGGTCAGGCTAGAGGGTGGCTTAGTTGGTTTGTCCAGCCCTCAGGTGGTGTTGCATGCCGGGGATATTTGCAATGACTATCTTTTGCTCCCAAAACCTTGTTTTTGCTCCTGGCTTTTCAGAAGTGGCGTGCATGAATGCTAAGTGGCTTCAGTCATGTTTGACTCTTTATGACCCTGTAGACTGTAGCCCAACAGGGTCCTCTGTCCATGAAATTCTCCAGGGAAGAATACTGGAGTGGGTAGCCATTTCCTTCTCCAGGGGATCTTCCCGACCCAACGGCTGAACCAATCTCTCCTGCAGCTCCTGCACTGCAGGCAAATTCTTTACTGCTGAGCCACTGGGAAAGCAAGTTGGGTTTTTTTTTATCTTTTTGTCCAGAATTTGCTCTAACGGTGCATGCATGAGGTAATTTTTAGTCTCTTATAATTTCTTTATATTTTGTTCCTTGAGAAGATGTTTGTCCACATACAAGGACTGCAGGAAAGGGACCCAGGTCCCAGCCTGTCTCAGAGCTACTTCTTACACAATGGCGAAATCAGGAATTCAGTGGGGCCTGAGAAAGCAGAGATCCACAGAAACCTCCCTATGGCCTTTTCCCTAAACCCAAGGTCTCCAAAATGGGAGCCCAGCCAAATCCTCCAGTGGGAAAGGAACAAACTTTTAAATATTAAACAATGTTCTTCTTGTGTTTTGTTCATTCAAGGTCACACTTTGTTTTCACACAATCAGATTTGACAAAAAAAAAACTATGAAATGATAAAAAATATGACTTGAAAATAAATTTAACTTTATTATCCTTCATGATAAACATCGTTCTAGTGCAATTTTAGTTTGAGACATTAACCAATAATAGAAACATGGAAAATAATTCATAAATAAATTTACATTTATTAGGAGATAAATAAATGATCCTCCAATTTTTTTTTTAATTAATGGTGGGTGTGATCAAAATACTTGAACACAAGAGGGTCCTAAGATGGCGGAGGAATAGGATGGGGAGACCACTTTCTCCCCCACATATTCATCAAAAGAACATTTGAACGCTGAGTAAATTCCACAAAACAACTTCTGAATGCCGGCAGAGGACAGCAGGCACCCAGAAAAGCAGCCCATTATCTTCAAAAGGAGGTAGGAAAAAATATAAAAGATAAAAAGCGAGACAAAAGAGGTAGGGACAGAGCTCCGTCCGGGAAGGGAGTCTTAAAAAAGAGAGAAGTTTCCAAACACCAGGGAACACTCTCACTTCCGAGTCTGTGGCGAGCCTTGGAACCACAGAGGGCAACATAACCGGCAGGAGAAACAAATAAATAACTAAAACCCACAGATTACGAGCCCAGCGGTAACTCCCCCAGCGGAGAAGCAGCACAGACGCCTGCATCCGCCACTAGCAAGCAGGGGCTGGGCAGGGAGGCACAGGCTGCATTGCTTAGAGTAAGGCTCGGGCCTGAATGCCCCGAGGGCTATCTGAGGGAACTAACTTGGACTAGCAAACCAGAGTGTGAGATAGCTACCACGCAAAAAGCCCTAACCTAAGACACCGCCAAGCCCGCTCACAGAACAAAGGACCGAGCAGAGCTAGCAGGCTGCAGACCAGCCCATCCCCCTCCGGTGATAGGCAGACGAGGGCAGCCAGAGCCGGAGGGGGCAATCGCGGCCCCAGAGAGGCATTATCTAGCAAACTGCAAGCAGGCTTCATTGATAACCAAGACTTCTTGAGATTCTGGACAGTCAACATCCGCCTGAGAAGGTGTGCCAGTTGTACACCCAGAAAACTGAGCCACAGGGACGGGGGAGGCAATAAGTCGCAGCAACTGTGCTCACCAAACACCTGGTCACCTGAACTGCTCAGACCTGGGAAGGGCACAAGACGCAGGCCCAACCTAGTCTGCACCTTTGAGGACTACCCGAGTACCTGAACCTGAGCTGCTTAGACCTGGGAAGTGCATACAACCCAGGGCTTGGCCTCAGACAGTTCCCAGCAGAGCAACCTAGAGCCTAAGCAGTGTAGACAGGGAAAGCACACACACCATGAGCGGGGGCAAACCCAGTGTGGCCAAGACACTGCGAGCACACGCCAGTGTTACTTGTTTTCAGCGTCCCTCCCTCCCCACAGCACCACTGAATAACTGAGCCTAAAAAATTGTCCACCACAACCCCCTTGGGTCAGGACAGAAATTAGACACTGAAGAGACCAGCAAACAGAAGAAGCTAAAACAGAGGGAATTTCCTTGGAAGTGACAGGTCCAATAGATTAAAACCCTATAGTTCGTACTGACTACATAGGAAGGGGCCTATAGATCTTGAGAAATATAAGCCGGATCAAGGAACTATCCAAAAATGAACTGACCCCACACTGTCCACAACAACACCAGAGAAAGTCCTAGATATATTTTTACTATTTTTATGATCATTCTTTAATTTTTAAAATTTTTAAGTCCTCTATTACTCTTTTCATTTTCATTTTTATAACCTACTATTACTTTGCAAAAAAAAAAAGAGAGAGAAACCTTATTTTTTAAAGCAAACTTCATATATATATATATATATATAATAACTTTTGTGACTTTTTTCTCTTTAATATTGAATTTTTGAAAATCCAACCTCTACTCTAGATTTTTAATCTTTGCTTTTTGGTATTTGCTATCAATTTCATACCTTTAAGAACCCAATCTTCAGTACTTATTTTTACTTGGGAGCAAGATTACTGGCTTGACCACTCTCTCCCCCTTTGGACTCTCCTTTTTCTCCATCAGGTCTCCTCTATCTCCTCCCTCCCCCTTCTCTTCTCTACCCAACTCTGTGAATCTCTTTGTGTGTTCCGGACGGTGGAGAACACTTAGGGAACTGATTACTGGCTGGATCTGTCTCTCTCCTTTTGATTTCCTCTTTATCCTCCTGGCCACCTCTGTCTCCTTCCTCCCTCTTCTCTTCTCTATATAACTCCGTGAATATCTTTGAGCGGTCCAGACTGTGGAGCACACATAAGGAATGATTACTAGCTAGCTTGCTCTCTTCTGTTTTGATTCCACCTCATCTCATCCTGGTCACCTCTATCTCCCTCCTCCCTCTTCTCACCTCCAAGTAACTCTGTGAACCTCTCTGGGTGTCCATCACTGTGGAGAAACCTTTCATCTTTAATCTAGATGTTTTATCAACGGTGCTGTATGGATGGAGAAGTTTTGAGGCTACTGTAAAAATAAGACTGAAAACCAGAAGCAGGAGGCTTAAGTCCAAATCCTGAGAACACCAGAGAACTCCTGACTCCAGGGAACATTAATCGACAGGAGCTCATCAAATGCCTCCATACCTACACTGAAACCAAGCACCACCCAAGGGCCAACAAGTTTCAGAGCAAGACATATCACACAAATTATCCAGCAACACAGGAACACAGCCCTGTTCCTGTTCAATATACAGGCTGCCCAAAGTCACTCCAAACCCATTGACATCTCATGACTCATTACTGGACACTTCATTGCACTCCAGAGAGAAGAAATCCAGCTCCACCCACCAGAACACCAACACAAGCTTCCCTAACCAGAAAATCTTGACAAGCCCACCCACAGCAAGGAAACTCCACAATAAAGAGAACTCCACAAACTGCCAGAATACAGAAAGGACACCCCAAACACAGCAATATAAACAAGATGAAGAGACAGAGGAATACCAAGCAGGTAAAGGAACAGGATAAATGCCCACCAAATCAAACAAAAGAGGAAGAGATAGGGAATCTACCTGATAAAGAATTCCAAATAATGATAGTAAAATGATCCAAAATCTTGAAAACAAAATGGAATCACAGATAAATAGCCTGGAGACAAGGATTGACACAATGCAAGAAAGGTTTAACAAAGACCTGCTGCTGCTGCTGCTGCTGAGTCACTTCAGTCGTGTCCGACTCTGTGCGACCCCATAGATGCCAGCCCATGAGGCTCGCCCGTCCCTGGGATTCTCCAGGCAAGAACATTGGAGTGGGTTGCCATTTCCTTGAAAAGTGAAAGTGAAGTTGCTCAGTCGTGTCCGACTCTTAGCAATCCCATGGACTGCAGCCTTCCAGGCTCCTCTGTCCATGGGATTTTCCAGGCAAGAGTACTGGAGTGGGTTGCCATTGCCTTCTCCAAACAAAGACCTAGAAGAAATAAAAAAAGAGTCAATATATAATGAATAATATAATAAGTGATATAAAAAACACTCTGGAGGGAACAAATAGTAGAATAATGGAGGCAGAAGATAGGATTAGTGAGGTAGAAGATAGAATGGTAGATATAAATGAATCAGAGAGGAAAAAAGAAAAACAAATTAAAAGAAATGATGACAATCTCAGAGACCTCTGGGACAATGTTAAATGCCCCAACATTCGAATCATAGGAGTCCCAGAAGAAGAAGACAAAAAGAAAGAACATGAGAAAATACTTGAGGAGATAATAGTTGAAAACTTCCCTAAAATGGGGAAGGAAATAGTCACCCAAGTCCAAGAAACCCAGAGAGTCCCAAAGAGGATAAACCCGAGGCGAAACACTCCAAGACACATATTAATCAAATTAACAAAGATCAAACACAAAGAACAAATATTAAAAGCAGCAATATCAGATCAGTCGCTCAGTCATGTCCGACTCTTTGAGACCCCATGAATCGCAGCACGCCAGGCCTCGCTGTCCATCACCAACTCCCGGAGTTCACCCAGACTCACGTCCATCGAGTCAGTGATGCCATCCAGCCATCTCATCC
>NW_011494695.1:352781-354097 GCF_000754665.1 Bison bison bison | reverse complement strand
GCCCAGATTACTGTACCCAGCAAGGATCTCATTCAAATATGAAGGAGGAATCAAAAGTTTAACAGACAAGCAAAAGCTGAGAGAATTCAGCACCACCAAACCAGCTCTCCAACAAATGCTAAAGGATCTTCTCTAGACAGGAAACACAGAAAGGGTGTATAAACTTGAACCCAAAACAATAAAGTAAATGGCAATGGGATCATACTTATCAATAATTACCTTAAATGTAAATGGGTTGAATGCCCCAACCTAAAGACAAAAACTGGCTGAAAGGGTACAAAAACAAGACCCCTACATATGTTGTCTACAAGACACCCACCTTGAAACAAGGGACACATACAGACTGAAAGTGAAGGGCTGGAAAAAGATATTCCATGCAAATAGAGACCAAAAGAAAGCAGGAGTAGCAATACTAATATCAGATAAAACAGACTTTAAAACAAAGGCTGTGAAAAGAGACAAAGAAAGACTACATAATGATCAAAGGATCAATCCAAGAAGATATAACAATCATAAGTATATAAGCACCCAACATAGGAACACTGCAATATGTAAGGCAAATGCTAACAAGTATGAAAGGGGAAATTAACAATAACACAATAATAGTGGGAGACTTTAATACCCCACTCACACCTATGGATAGATTAACTAAACAGAAAATTAACAAGGAAACACAAACTTTAAATGATACAATAGACCAGTTAGACCTAATTGATATCTATAGGACATTTCACCCCAAAACAATGAATTTCACCGTTTTCTCAAGCGCACACAGAACCTTCTCCAGAATAGATCACATCCTGGGCCATAAATCTAGCCTTGGTTAACTTCAAAAAAATTGAAATCATTCCAAGCACCTTTTCTGACCACAATGCAGTAAGATTAGATCTCAATTACAGGAGAAAACCTATTTAAAATTCCAACATATGGAGGCTGAACAACACCCTGCTGAATAACCAACAAATCACAGAAGAAATCAAAAAAGAAATCAAAATATGCATAGAAACAAATGAAAATGAAAGCACAACAACCCAAAACCTGTTCTGTTCTGTTCAGTTCAGTCGTTCAGTCATGTCCGACTCTTTGTGACCCCATGAATTGCAGCACGCCAGGCCCCCCTGTCCATCACCAACTCCTGGAGTTCACCCAAACTCATGTCCATCAAGTTGGTGATGCCATCCAGACATCTTATCCTCTGTCGTCCCCTTCTCCTCCTGCACCCAATCCCTCCCAGCATCAGAGTCTTTTCCAATGAGTCAGCTCTTCACATGAGGTGGCCAAAGTACTGGAGTTTCAGCTTTAGCATCATTCCTTCC
>NW_011494695.1:351554-351961 GCF_000754665.1 Bison bison bison | reverse complement strand
TTAACTTCTATGCAGAGTACATCATGGAAACGCTGGACTGGAAGAAGCACAAGCTGGAATCAAGATTGCTGGGAGAAATATCAAGAACCTCAGATATGCAGATGACACCACCTTTATGGCAGAAAGTGAAGAGAGGAACTGAAAAGCCTCTTGATGAAAGTGAAAGTGGAGAGTGAAAAAGTTGGCTTAAAGCTCAACATTCAGAATGAAAATCATGGCATCCGGTCCCATCACTTCATGGGAAATAGATGGGGAAACAGTGGAAACAGTGTCAGACTTTATTTTTCTGGGCTCCAAAATCACTGCAGATGGTGACTGCAGCCATGAAATTGAAAGACGCTTACTCCTTGGAAGGAAAGTTATGACCAACCTAGATAGCATGTTCAAGAGCAGAGACATTACTTTGC
>NW_011494695.1:350947-351440 GCF_000754665.1 Bison bison bison | reverse complement strand
GGTGCCAAGAATACACAGAAGAACTGTACAAAAAAAGATCTTCACGACCCAGGTAATCATGATGGTGTGATCACTGACCTAGAGCCAGATATCCTGGAATGTGAAGTCAAGTGGGCCTAGAAAGCATCACTGCAAACAAAGCTAGTGGAGGTGATGGAATTCCAGTGGAGCTATTCCAAATCCTGAAAGATGATGCTGTGAAAGTGCTGCACTCAAATATGCCAGCAAATTTGGAAAAATCAGCAGTGCCAACAGGACTGGAAAGGGTCAGTTTTCATTCCAATCCCAAAGAAAGGCAATGCCAAACAATGCTCAAACTACCGCACATTCGCACTCATCTCACATGCTAGTAAAGTAATGCTCAAAATTCTCCAAGCCAGGCTTCAGCAGTATGTGAACTGTGAACTTCCTGATGTTCAAGCTAGTTTTAGAAAAGGCAGAGGAACCAGAGATCAAATTGCCAACATCCGCTGGATCATGGAAAAAGCAAGAG
>NW_011494695.1:350019-350363 GCF_000754665.1 Bison bison bison | reverse complement strand
TAGTCAAGGCTATGGTTTTTCCTGTGGTCATGTATGGATGTGAGAGTTGGACTGTGAAGAAGGCTGAGCACCGAAGAATTGATGCTTTTGAACTGTGGTGTTGGAGAAGACTCTTGAGAGTCCCTTGGACTGCAAGGAGATCCAATCAGTCCATTCTGAAGGAGATCAGCCCTGGGATTTCTTTGGAAGGACTGATGCTGAAGCTGAAACTCCAGTACTTTGGCCACCTCATGCAAAGACTTGACTCGCTGCAAAAGACTCTGATGCTGGGAGGGATTGGGGGCAAGAGGAGAAGGGGATGACAGAGGATGAGATGGCTGGATGGCATCACCGACTCAATGGAC
>NW_011494695.1:348051-349504 GCF_000754665.1 Bison bison bison | reverse complement strand
CAGATGGTCTGGTATTCCCATCTCTTTCAGAATTTTCCACAGTTTATTGTGATCCACACAGTCAAAGGCTTTGGCACAGTCAATAAAGCAGACATAGCTGTTTTTCTGGATCTCTCTTGCTTTTTCGATGATCCAGCAGATGGGAATTTGATCTCTGGTTCCTCTGCCTTTTCTTTTTTTTTTTTTTTCTTTTAATGCTCTGTTACTTTTATGGTCCCACTTTCTGTGATCACAAAATGTCTATTACAGCCAAGAGAGGATGAAATAAAAAGTCCTTTAGATCCTTCTAATTCAACAGCCCTAAACCAAACATTTTGAAAACATCTTTTTCACAGTGAGGAATTAATTCTAGCAATCAAATCCCACCAGTGAATGTGACAAACACAATCAAGCCTGGCATTTGTGTTATTATAACATCAATATGATACCTCTGTGGTCCTAGAAAACTTAAACCATCACTGGGATTATCAATATTGGCACTTTTGCTTTATTTAAGAAATTGATTACTTTAACAGTGTAGAATGGAAAAATAAACTTCTCACAGATCATTGGAACACTACTCTCTCATGCGCTCGTCCCCCCACCACCCCACGCTGGGTAAATGCTCTTGAAAAATGCTACTTTTTGTCGCTTTCCTAACCAACAGATTCTACATATTAGGTTTGAGCAGCTGTTGCTGACACACTGTTCCATCCTAAATGTCCTGTTTCCTGTTCAGCAACTCAGCAACCGTCTTAGTACCCAACCATGTGCTGAAAACATAAAATTATTTTGATAGGAATTAATAGAGAACATTAGCCACCAGATGATATGTCTGTCTGAATCATGCTCACATGTTGAAGAAAACACTAATTCTTAATGGGAATAATTTCCAAAGCCAGAGAAACTGAGCAATGAGCATTGCCCCTAATACTTCATATCACCTAAAGATGAGAAGGTAAGAAGTTAACATTCTAAAATTTCAAAAGCATTAAGTCATTGATTCTTAACTATAGTATGATATAAGCTCACTTCTTTTCCTAGTGTTAGCCTCTGCACATATGTATACAATATATACATGTATAATACATACTTTACTAATTATCTAAAATCAACAATATTGGTTTGCTTTATTAATGACTTTTACTCTTTCTAACATTCTGTCTTTTTTTCCTAGAAAACTCTTAATCCCATGAGATCAAGGACTCAGTAATAGAGGTAGTTTTAGTAAGCACATCAACATGACAGAGCATGTTTATTGAAGGAATGTGTGAGTGAACAAGTGAGTGCAAATGAAGGCAAATCACGTGGTACACACTTTGAGTAGGGGAGGCAGAATGTAATTCTTTGTCTTTTCTAAAAGTCAAAGCCCTTTGGGGGGCAAAAGTTCATAACAAATAATTCAAGACAATGGCAGTGCTGTAACAAGGCAGATTCTGTGCTGAGTGGCACAGACCATTTTTAAATGAAGATT
>NW_011494695.1:346458-347951 GCF_000754665.1 Bison bison bison | reverse complement strand
TGTAGGTGAAAGGAGAGAGGCAACAGAATTCCTAGTGTGGACATGAAAATTCACAATTTAAAATATTTGGAAAACCAAGCGTCAACCGCCTGATGATCCTAAGGCTACCTTGTATTGAAATGATGATGACAACCACAGTCTTTGCTCGAATTCTGTCAGTGTGTCTGGCCCTGTGGTGAACGCTTTGTGTGTAAAGTCTCATCGATGCCTCACGTCATCTTTGTGATCTGCGTCGTGCAGAGCTCTGAATTACCCTTACAGCAGGTAGTCGGGGGACCCTCACAGCCAGATTAAGGTACTTCACAGTCATCTGTGTTTACCCATTTCCGTATCTATTTTCTGTAGCCCATGGAGAACATTTCATGAGAAGAACCTAAGTTTATCCAAATTGATCTTTTCAGCAATTGCACACAGTTCTCTTAAAGGGTGGCCATTTGGAAACTGGTTGTATTAATATTTGGTGACAGACATACTTAAAACAGTGAAATCTTCAGATTCAGCGCTGTCATTGTTTCTTATATGGAAGCAGACTGGATTTCCTCACTTTTCAGTTGCCCAGGTTTTGCAGATGCTTTTTGCTTCATTTTGAACTCAGCTGGGGAAAACACTGCTTTTCCAGGATTCTTTTTTTTCTTGGACCTGCCCCAGGGCCCAGTATGGAAGAGGCTGGAGGAAGAAGGGCCCAGGCGTCCTGTGGAAGGCGCTCACTTGCTCACCCTGGAGCGTCAGCCTCTCCTCTGCCTTTTCTAAAACCAACTTGAACATCTGGAAGTTCACAGTTCACGTACTACTGAAGCCTGGCTTGGAGAATTTTGAGCATTACTTTACTAGCATATTTGATGAGTGGAATTGTGCAGTAGTTTTGAGCATTGTTTGGCATTGCCTTTCTTTGGGATTGGAATGAAAACTGACCCTTTCCAGTCCTGTGGCCACTGCTGAGTTTTCCAAATTTGCTGGCATATTTGAGTGCAGCGCTTTCACAGCATCATCTTCCAGGTTTTGAAATAGCTCCACTGGAATTCCAACACCTCCACTAGCTTTGTTTGTAGTGATGCTTTCTAAGGCCCACTTGACTTCACATTCCAGGATGTCTGGCTCTAGGTCAGTGATCACACCATCGTGATTATCCTGGTCATGAAGATCTTTTTTGTACAGTTCTTCTGTGTATTCTTGGCACCTCTTCTTAATATCTTCTGCTTCTGTTAGGTCCATACCATTTCTGTCCTTTATCGAGCCCATATTTGCATGAAATGTTCCCTTGGTATCTCTAATTTACTTGACGAGATCTCTAGTCTTTCCCATTCTGTTGTTTTCCTCTATTTTTTTTGCATTGATCACTGAGGAAGGCTTTCTTATCTCTTCTTGCTATTCTTTGGAACTCTGCATTCAGATGCTTATATCTTTCCTTTTCTCCTTTGCTTTTCACTTCTCTTCTTTTCACAGCTATTTGTAAGGCCTCCTCAGACAGCCTATTTTGTCTTTTTTGCTATTTC
>NW_011494695.1:345918-346358 GCF_000754665.1 Bison bison bison | reverse complement strand
GGCACTCTATCTAGTCCCTTAAATCTATTTCTCAGTTCCACTGTATAATCATAAGGAATTTTATTTAGGTCATACCTGAATGGTCTAGTGGTTTTCCCTACTTTCTTCAATTTAAGTCTGAATTTGGCAATAAGGAGTTCATGGTCTGAGCCACAGTCAGCTCCCGGTCTTGTTTTTGCTGACTGTATAGAGCTTCTCCATCTTTGGCTGCAAAGAATATAGTCAATCTGATTTCAGTGTTGACCATCTGGTGATGTCCATGTGTAGAGTCTTCTCCTGTGTTGTTGGAAGAGGGTGTTTGCTATGACCATTGCGTTCTCTTGCAAAACTCTGTTAGCCTTTGCCCTGCTTCATTCCATATTCCAAGGCCAAATTTGCCTGTTACTCCAGGTATCTCTTGACTCTCTACTTTTGCATTCCAGTCCCCTATAATGAAAAGG
>NW_011494695.1:344248-345818 GCF_000754665.1 Bison bison bison | reverse complement strand
TATTGAATGGTTTGCCTTGGAAATGAACAGAGATCATTCTGTCGTTTTTCAGATTGCATCCAAGTACTGCATTTTGAACTCTTGTTGACCATGATGGCTACTCCATTTCTTCTAAGGGATTTCTGCCCACAGTAGTAGATATAATGGTCATCTGAGTTAAATTCACCCATTCCATTCCATTTTAGTTCACTGATTCCTAGAATGTCAATGTTCACTCTTGCCATCTCCTGTTTGACTACTTCCAATTTGCCTTGATTCAGGGACCTAACATTCCAGGTTCCTATGCAATATTGTTCTTACAGCATCCGCCCTTGCTTCTATCACCAGTCACATCCACAACTGGGTGTTGTTTTTGCTTTGGCTCCATCCCTTCATTCTTTCTGGAGTTATTTCTCCACTGATCTCCAGTAGCATTTTGGGCATCTACAGACCTGGGGAGTTCCTCTTTCAGTATCCTATCATTTTGCCTTTTCATACTGTTCATGGGGTTCTCAAGGCAGGAATACTGAAGTGGTTTTCCATTCCCTTCTCCAGTGGACCACATTCTGTCAGACCTCTCCACCATGGCCCGCCCATGTTAGGTGGCCCCACATGGCATGGCTTAGCTTCATTGAGTTAGACAAGGCTGTGGTCCATGTGACCAAAACCTGTGGGACACTGTAAAAGCAGTGCTGAGGGGAAGGTTCATAGCAATACAGCCATACCTCAAGAAACAAGAAAAAAGTTAAATAAATAACCTAACTCTACACCTAAAGCAACTAGAAAAGGAAGAAATGAAGAACCCCAGAGTTAGTAGAAGGAAAGAAATCTTAAAAATTAGGGCAGAAATAAATGCAAAAGAAACAAAAGAGACCATAGCAAAAATCAACAAAGCCAAAAGCTGGTTTATTTATCCTTTGAGAGGATAAATAAAATTGACAAACCATTAGCCAGACTTATCAAGAAACAAAGGGAGAAAAATCAAATCAATAAAATTAGAAATGAAAATGGAGAGATCACAACAGACAATACAAAGGATCATAAGAGACTACTATCAGCAATTATATGGCAATAAAATGGACAACGTGGAAGAAATGGACAAATTCTTAGAAAAGTACAACTTTCCAAAACTGAACCAGGAAGAAATAGAAAATCTTAATAAACCCATCACAAGCACAGAAATTGAAACTGTAATCAGAAATCTTCCAGCAAACAAAAGCCCAGGTCCAGACAGCTTCACAGCTGAATTCTACCAAAAATTTAAAGAAGAGCTAACACCTATCCTACTCAAACTCTTCCACAAAATTGCAGAGGAAGGTAAACTTCCAAACTCATTCTATGAGGCCACCATTACCTTAATACCAAAACCTGACAAAGATGCCACAAAAAGAGAAAACTACAGGCCAATATCACTGATGAACATAGATACAAAAATCCTTAACAAAATTCTAGCAACCAGAATCCAACAACACATTAAAAAGATCATACATCATGACCAAGTGGGCTTTACCCCAGGGATGCAAGGATTCTTCAATATCTGCAGATCAATCAATGTAATACACCACATTAAAAAATTGAAAAATAAAAGCCA
>NW_011494695.1:343149-343838 GCF_000754665.1 Bison bison bison | reverse complement strand
ATATACAAGCAACTCCTGCAGCTCAATTCCAGAAAAATAAACGACCCAATCAAAAAATGGGCCAAAAAACTAAGCAGACATTTCTCCAGATAAGACATACAGATGGCTAACAAACACATGAAAAGATGCTCAACATCACTCATTATCAGAGAAATGAAAATCAAAACTACAATGAGGTACCATTTCACACCAGTCAGAATGGCTGCGATCCAAAAGTCCACAAGCAATAAATGATGGAGAGGGTGTGGAGAAATGGGAACCCTCTTACACTGTTGGTGGAAATGCAAACTAGTACAGCCACTATGGAGAACAGTGTGGAGATTCCTTAAAAGACTGGAAATAGAACTGCCATACAACCCAGCAATCCCACTGCAGGGCATACACATCGAGGAAACCAGACTTGAAAGAGACACGTGTACCCCAATGTTCATCACAGCACCGTTTATAATAGCCAGGAAATGGAAGCAACCTAGATGTCCATCAGCAGACGAGTGGATAAGAAAGCTGGGGTACATATACACAATGGAGTATTACTCAGCCATTAAAAAGAACACATTCGAATCAGTTCTAATGAGGTGGATGAAACTGGAGCCTATTATACAGAGTGAAGTAAGCCAGAAAGAAAAACACCAATACAGTATACTAATGCATATATATGGAATTTAGAAAGATGGTAATGATAATCCTGT
>NW_011494695.1:342574-343049 GCF_000754665.1 Bison bison bison | reverse complement strand
GAAAACTACAGGCCAATATCACTGATGAACATAGATACAAAAATCCTTAACAAAATTCTAGCAACCAGAATCCAACAACACATTAAAAAGATCATACATCATGACCAATGGGCTTTACCCCAGGGATGCAAGGATTCTTCAATATCTGCAGATCAATCAATGTAATACACCACATTAAAAAATTGAAAAATAAAAGCCATATGATATCTCAATAGATGCAGAGAAAGCCTTTGACAAAATTCAACATCCATTTATGATAAAAACTCTCCAGAAAGCAGGAATAGAAGGAATATACCTCAACATAATAAAAGCTATATATGACAAACCCACAGCAAATATTATCCTCAATGGTGAAAAATTGAAAGCATTTCCTCTAAAGTCAGGAACAAGACAAGGGTGCCCACTTTCACGACTACTATTCAACATAGTTTTGGAAGTTTTGGCCACAGCAATCAGAGCAGAAAAAGAAATAAAA
>NW_011494695.1:341607-342474 GCF_000754665.1 Bison bison bison | reverse complement strand
TACACACTAATAATGAGAAAATAGAAAAGAGAAATTAAGGAAACAATTCCATTCACCATTGCAATGAAAAGAATAAAATACTCAAGAATATATATACCTAAAGAAACAAAAGAACCTATATATAGAAAACTATAAAACACTGGTGAAAGAAATCAAAGAGGACACTAATAGATGGAGAAATATACCGTGTTCATGGATCAGAAGAATCAATATAGTGCAAATGAGTATACTACCCAAAGCAATCTATAGATTCAATGCAATCCCTATCAAGCTACCAACAGTATTTTTCACAGAGCTAGAACAAATAGTTTCACAATTTGTATGGAAATACAAAAAACCTCAAATAGCCAAAGCAATATTGAGAAAGAAGAATGGAACTGGAGGAATTAACCTGCCTGACTTCAGGGTCTACTACAAAGCCACAGTCATCAAGACAGTATGGTACTGGCACAAAGACAGAAATATAGATCAATGGAACAAAATAGAAAACCCAGAGATAAATCCACACAACTATGGAACCTTATCTTTGACAAAGGAGGCAAGAATATATAATGGAGAAAAGACAATCTCTTTAACAAGTGGTGCTGGGAAAACTGGTCAACCACTTGTAAAAGAATGAAACTAGAAAACTTTCTAACAGCATACACAAAAATAAACTCAAAATGGATTAAAGATCTAAACATAGGACCAGAAACTATAAAACTCCTAGAGGAGAACATAGGCAAAACACTCTCTGACATAAATCACAGCAGCATTCTCTATGACCCACCTCCCAGAATATGGAAATAAAAGCAAAAATAAACAAATGGGACCTAATTGAACTTAAAAGCTTCTGCACAACAAAGGAAACTATAAGCAAGGTGAAAA
>NW_011494695.1:333532-341507 GCF_000754665.1 Bison bison bison | reverse complement strand
AGCCAGAAAGAAAAACACCAATACAGTATACTAATGCATATATATGGAATTTAGAAAGATGGTAATGATAATCCTGTATGCGAGACAGCAAAAGAGACACAGATGTATGGAACAGTCTTTTGGACTCTGTGGGAGAGGGCGAGGGTGGGATGATTTGGGAGAATGGCACTGAAACATGTATAATATCATATGTGAAACTAATTGCCAGTTCAGGTTTGATGCATGATACAGGATGCTCGGGGCTGGTGCTCTGGGATGACCCAGAGGGATGGTATGGGGAAGGAGGTGGGAGGGGGGTTCAGGATGGGGAACACATGTACACCCATGGTAGATTCATGTTGGTTTATGGCAAAACCAATGCAATATTGTTAAGTAATTAGCCTCCAATTAAAAAAATAAATTTATATTAAAAAAAAGGAAAAAAAAAAAAAAACTTGAACACCATTGCCCTAAACCAACTCTACTGCAACTCCACTGTTTCTGAAGTTGTTCCTTGCAACAAGGCAGAGCTCCCTTAAATGAAAGGAAGAAAGAATCTGCACATGATAATTGTATCCAGATTTATAACCTGGCAATTGCTTCTTTTTCTAAACTGTCAAAACCTCTAAATGCCCCCCAAAAGCCTGACCCCAAAGTTTATAATCTGGAATTTCCTTGCTCCCCATCATCCATCTTGTTCTTACCTCAGCTTCGCAGATCAACCCTCTTCCAGACATAGAAACATTTAGAAAATGAATCGGCAGAGTGGGTTGGTAGAGAATCCACCTGCAATGCAGGAGACTCTGGCTCAATTCCTGGGTCGGGAAGATCCCCTGGAAAAGGGATAGGCTACCCACTCCAGGGTTCTTGGGCTTCCCTTGTGGCTCAGCTAGTAAAGAATCTTCCCACAATATGGGAGACCTGGCTTCGATCCCTGGGTTGGTGAAGCTCCCTTGGAGAAGGGAAAGGTTACCCACTCCAGTATTCTGGCCTGGAGAATTCCATGGACTGTATAGTCCATGGGGTTGCAAAGAGTTGGACATGACTGAGCAACTTTCATTTTCACTTTTCATCCACCAGTTGGACCCAATGACATGAGAACACTGCAGCCAACAACTGGTGAGTATTCATCCTGAACTGATATTATAATCACAAACATACCAACATTTGTTGGATGCAGATAAAGCAGTGCTTAGAAGGAAATTCAGAGCTTTAAATGACTATATTAAAATAGAAAAAAAGCTTTTTAAATCATTGACTTATGTCTCTGGCATAAGAGGCTAGATAAAGAAATGTAAAAGCATAGGACATTTCAGGAAAACAATAAAGATTAAAGTCAAAATCAATATAAGAAACAAACAATAAGGAAAATCAACATGGTCAAAAGTCGATTCTTTGAAATATAAATAAAATTGATAGACTCTTAGTTAAACTGATGAAGAGTTTTAGGAATGAAAGAGGGGTTGCACTATAGATCCTACAGACAGTGAGGAATATTTGGAGCATGGTTATACCACTAAATTCAACAGTCTAGGTGAAATGGAAGAATCCTTTGAAAGGCAAAAACCACAGAAACTAATATAAAATAATAAAAAAAACTCCATAGCACTATATATATTTTTAAAAATTGGATTCATAGTTCAAATTTTTACCTAAAGAAAACTCTAGGCTTAGATGGTTTCTTCTGTGTTTATTTCAAACATTTAAGGAATAAATATCAATCTTACACAGACTTTTTCAAAAGAGGAGGGAAGCAATAAAGTATTGTAAGAAAAGATGAAATCATAGACCAATATTTCTCATTTATTTAATGAATTTAAATGCAAAAAATTTTAAATTGAACTAGCAGTACTAGAAAATCAAATCTAGTCATATATAAAGAAGGTAATTTATCATGACTAAGTGAGGTTTATCACAGTAATGCTAATAAGTTCAACATTTGAAAATCTACTAATACAGTTCATCATACATACAGAATAAAGGAGGAAAAATCATTTGATCATCTCAGTGGATGCAAAAACAATTGTTGAAATCCAAAAACAATTTAAAATTAAAACCCTTGGCAGAATACGACTCAAAGGAAACTTCAAATTTTGATTAAGTCTTATGGAAATCCTTCAACTAACAACATACATAAAGGTGAAATACCAAATGCTTCCTTTCTAAAATCAAAAATAAGACATGAGTGTAGACCTTCACCACTTGCATTCAACATTTAATTGAAAGTCCTAGCCAGTGAAATAAGATAAGCAAAGGAAATATAAAGATTAGAAAAGAAGCAAAATTGTCTCTGTTTATAAGCATAACAATGCTATCTATAGAAATGCCTAAGGAATTTACAAAAAAAAAACCTTTACTTTTACTAAAAAAAACAAGCTTATCAGGGCACAGTATACAAGGTAACTATATAAAAATCAGTCGTATCTCTATAGACTAATTACAAAAAATTGAAAAGTGATATTTAACAAACCTCTTATGAGAGCACCAAAGAACACAAAATATTTTGGAATAAATTTAACAAAATATGTATAAAATATCTACATATAAAATTATAAAATGTTGCTCACAGAAATTTTAAAAGACCAGAATAAATGTAGAGATTACATGTTCACAGATTGGAAGACTCAATATCATACATTCTTCCTGAATTGATACACAGTCAATGCAATCCCAAACAAATTAGCAGCTGATGCTAAAAGATACAAAGAAATATAAATAACACAGAATATGCAAAAAAGAAGAGAAAAAATTATTGAAAAAAAAACTAATTTGGAGGGCTTACATTGCCTGATTTCAGTGGTTACTATGAACATATAGTAATCTAAACAGTATGGTATTGGCACAAAGATAGACAGACAAATGGAACAAAAGTAGTCAGAAAAAAGTTCAATATTAAATGGTCAATTGAGTTGTTTTTTCTTGCAAAGGCACCAAAATAAACCAATGAGGAAAAGAAAGATTCTTCAACAATGATACTGGAATAGTTGAATATCTAAATGGAAAATAATACGTATCTTCACCCCTACTTCATATTATACACAAAAATTAATTCTAGAGGATCAAGATCTAAAGATCAAAACTAAAATTATAGAGCTTCTAGAATAAAATGTAGGAAAATAAACTTCATGATCTTGGAGTGCAAAAGAATTACATTAACCATAAAAGAAAAAATCTAATAAAGTAGGTTTCATAAAATTAAAATCTCACGTTAAGAGAGCCAGTTGAGTAAATAATAAGGCATGTTACACATTGGAAGAAAATACGTGACAAATAATTTATAAATATATGCATATCTCTTGTAACTCAGTACCAAGAAGATAAACAACCCATAAAAATAGGTGAAATGCCTGCACAGACACTTCACAAAAGACATTAGTTCATGAAAAAATGATCAACATGATTAGTGATTAGGAAAAAACAAAGTAAACCCACCATGAGATATCACTACATGCCTGTTAGAATAGCTAAACTTAAAAAGACAGACCGTGTCAAGTGTTAGGATGGCAATGTAAAATGATACAATCTCTTTGAAGTACAGTTTGGTAGTTCATTAAAAGGTTAAACATATACCTATTGTATGGTGCAGTCATTCCACTCCTAGGAATTTATCCAAGAAAAATAAAAACATATATCCAAAAAACATTTGCACAAGAACATTCATAAAAGGGTTTATTCATGAAGGGCAAAAAGTAAAAACAAACCAAATATCCACTCTCAGGAGACTGGATAAACAAGTTGTGGTTCATCCATACAATGGAATGCCATTCAGCAATAAAAAAAGAAAATAATTATGCTGGGTGAAAGAAGCCATACCAAAAAAGAGAGGGAGACTATCTCATGTATAAGTCCATTTATATGAAATTCTAGAATTGGCAAAACAAATCAAAAGTGGTAGGAATAAGCTTGGGGCTTCCCTGGTGGCTCAGATGGTAAAGGATCTGCCTGCAAATCAGGAGACCCTGGTTACATCCCTGGGTAGGGAAGATCCCCTGGAGAAGGGAATGGTTACCCACTCCAGTATTCTTGCCTGAAGAATTCCACGGACAGAAGAGCCTGGCAGGCTACAGGAATCAGTGTAGTGTTATCTGGAGCAGAAATAGAGTGTGATTGGCTGAAAAGGAGCATGAAGGAATTTTGTGAGGTGATGGAAATATTGTATATCTTCATTAGGGTTGGTGGTGATACAGTTGTAGACATTTTTCGAAACTCATCAAATTATATACTTTAAAATGTATGCATTTTATTGTATGCAAATCATACATCAATAAAACTGATTTAAAAAAATAACTAGAATACCACACCTTGCTCACTAAAATAATTAGAAAGCCTGGGACTTCCCTGGTGGTACAGTGGATAAGAATCCGCCTGCCAATGCAGGAGACATGGGTTCGATCCCTGGTCTGGGAAGATTCCACACGCTGCATTGCAATTAAGCCCGTGTACCACAGCTACTGAGTGCTCGCACCCTAGAGCCCGTGATCGGCAAAAAGAGAAGCCACTGCAATGAGAAGCCCAAGCACCGCAACAAAGAGTGGCCCCCGCTCGCTACAACCAGAGAAAGCCTACATGCCGCAACGAAGACCCAGCGCAGCCAAACATGTAAATACATAAATACATTTTTTAAAATAGAAAGACTTAGAGCATCCAGTGTTAGTGAGGGTGTTCCTGGTGGGAGTGTGAACATGGAAGAACATCTCTGGGAAACTGGCAGTTTCCTGTGAGGGCAAACAAGCACTTACTCTATGACTCAACACCTCCATCCCTAGATATTTACCCAAGAGAAAGAAAAACATATTCCACAAAAAGACTCAAACAAAAACATTCATAGCAGCCTTCATCATAATTGCTGAAAACTGGAAACAGCCCAAATATCCACTAACAGGGGAATGGATAAATAAATTGTGGTATTTTCATGCAATGGAATATAAACCACTCAAAAGAAGGAGTGGAGAGAGGGCGTGGGATGAGGATTAAGACAAGGAGGAAAGGAAAGCAAAACAAACAAACAAAACTACAAGCAACATCATAGGAACACTAAAAAAAAAGCTATATTGAAGAAAAAAGTTAGACACCAAAAAATAATCCATACAGTGTGATTCCATTTATAGTAAATTTTAGAAGAGGTAAAGCTGCTGTATGATGCTAAAAGATGAGAAGGGTTGCTGCCTTATGTTGTGTAGAGGAAGAGCACGTATTGATGCGAAAAGCATAAGGCAACTTTTTGCTGTCACGGCCATGGTCTATATACTGATAGATGTGTAATCTATACAGATTTATGGATTTGGTAAAACTTATATACACATGGTCTGTGCTTTTCACTGAATGTAAATTGACACTCATTTTTTAAAAAATCATACAAAAGTAGAAATTCACTTCCAAAACCTCATGAGTCAAAAAAAGAAGTATAATAAAGACTGGACTGAAATAAACTATTTTAAAATTATTTGATAATAAAAAGATTAAGTCTCAGAAGTTGAGGAGTGTAGCTGAGGCGTACTTGGGGGGAAAATAAATCGTCTTAAACATATATTAAAAATAGAAAAAAAAGACAGGCTAAAATTAATGAGTCAGGTGTCCAATTTAAAAAGTTTGAAGATGTACACAGAAATACACATAAAGAGTGTGCTATGCACTCAGTCGTGTCCAGCTTTTTGCAACCCCATGGACTGCAGCCCACCAGGCTCCCCTGTCCGTGGGATTCTCCAGGCAAGAATGCTGAAGTGGGTTGCTGTTTCTTCCTCTAGGGGATGCTCCCAACCCAGGGATCGAACCCATATCTCTTGTGTCTCCTGCACTGGCAGGCAGGTTCTTTATCACTTTTGCCACCTGAAAGAAAGAAATAACAAAGGGCAATAATTAATGAAATTGCAAAAAGACAGTTGAATAGTGAAGATCTTTTAAAAGACTAATTACATTGATAAACACTAGGCAATATTGATCAAGGAAAATGGAAGAAGACATAAATAAAGAATATTAGGAATGAAGAAGGTGACATAAAGAGGAGGTATTATGAACATTTGATGCCAATAAATTTGAAAACTTAGATGGAACAAACAAATTCATAGAAAAGTGCAACTCACCAAAACTGACTTATGAAGTCAAAAGCCTGAATATTCAGAAACCATTAAATAAATTGAATCAGTGGTTTAAAATACCCCCCCCCAAAGAAAACACTCAACCCACGCAGAAAGACTTAGAGGCAAATTCAACGAAAACATTCAAAGAACATGCAATTCTAATCCAACACAAACTCTTACAGAGAACAGAAAAAATAGGGAGAATTCCCCAATTTATCCTAGGAGGAGAGAAAATCTTGTTACCAAAACTAGAAAAGAACATAGATAAACAGATGCAGAAAAAGGATTTAGTAAGTTAAGCATCCATTCCTGACTTAAGAAATCTTATCAAACTAGGAATAAAAGGGAACTTTTACACCTAAAAGATGGTATCTACCCTGAAAAGTCTACAGCAAAATCTTTCATAAAGATTGCATTGAAAGTATTCCCTTTAATATACCTTCAACTGATTCACTGTGCTGCACACTTGAAACAAATACAACATTGTAAATCAACTATACTCCAGTACAAATTTTAATAAAAGAAATTATTCCTTTAAGAGAATCAGATATTACACACCTCCTGATACGAGGCAATAGAAAGTACATAGTTCCACCTGTAAAGTAAACTTGTCAAAAAAGAAAAAAAACAAACAAGAAAGGTAGAAAGAAAAGGGAAAAAATTGACCCTTATTAAAATCAAGCCTGTGGGTCCATCTCCCACATTACATACAATAGCTCTAAAGACACATGTTAATATTATCTGCATCATCTTGACATGTTGAGCCAGTCAAAGCCAGAATGACTCAGCTTCTTCAACAAATGGCTCAAGAAAAGTAAAGCAAAGAGGAAATGTTACAGATTTAAAAAGACTTCAAATTCATCTTCAAGTCAAAGTGTAATGAAAAGAGAAACTCAAGAGACATATCAACCAAATGCAATGCGTGGACTTCAGATTTTAATTCAAACTAACTTATAAAGACATTTTTTTTAATCATAGAAATTTTAACACAGATTTACGATTAGACCATTTAAAAAATATTACTTGTGATAATATATTGTGATTATGGTTTTCTTCAGGGGTACACATCTGAAATATTTAGAGATGAAATGATCTGATGTCTGGGATTTGCTTTAAAATACTCCATGTGAGGGCCTTCCCTTTGATCCAGTAGCTAAGACTCTGTGCTCCCAATGCAGGGGGCCTGTGTTCGATCCCTAGTTGGGGAACTGGATCCCACGTGCTGCAACAAAGAGTCTTATGTCCCAATGAAGATTGAGGATCTTGTGTGCTGCAACTAAGACCTGGAGCAGCCAAACAAATAAATAAATATGTTTTTAAAATACTCCATGGGATATGACAAATCAAACACTATTGGGAAAACACTTGATAATTGGAAAACTGGGTGATGGGAACATGGAGTTCACTATTCACTTTACCTTTGTGTATGTTGGAAATTTTCTCTTTTTTTAATTTTTAAAAATTTTTTCTTGAAATAGTGTTGATTTCCAATGTTGCGTCAGTTTCAGGTTTACAGCAAAGTGATTCAGTTAAAATTATACACACATATAAATCTTTTTTAAGATTCTTTTGCATTATAGGTTAGTACAAGATATTGAGTATAGTTCCCCATGCTGCACAGTAGGTCCTTGATGATTATCTTTTTTTTTTATAGGAATGTGCATATTTTAACCTCAGACTCCTAATTTACACCTCCCCCTACTCCAGTTCCCCTCTGGGAACCATGAGTTTGCTTTCTATGTTTATGAGTCTATTTGTGTTTTATAAATAAGTTCATCTGTATCATGTTTTTGGATTCCATATATAAGCAACACCTTATGGCAGAAAGTGAAGAGGAACTCAAAAGCCTGTTGATGAAGGTGAAAGAGGAGAGTGAAAAAGTTGGCTTAAAATTCAACATTCAGAAAACTAAGATCATG
>NW_011494695.1:332468-333285 GCF_000754665.1 Bison bison bison | reverse complement strand
GAGCAATCTACCCCCAAAACCAGAGTCTGCCTACTTTCTGCTTTGTGCTTTCACCTACACCTCTGACTTTACGGGGGGCTGTCCCCCACTACCTCTCTGAAAAAAGTTAGCTTACAGCTCCAGTTAATAATTCCTGGGTGTGACAGTGTTTAACCTACAAACTCCTTTGGAAATCCTCTAGCCTGCCTGAATAGGTTTTTCCGGCCTCATGTGATTGTTCAGAGCCTCCCAACTGTGAGAGGCAGGAGATGTTCTAAACTGTCTAAACACAGATTCTTTTGAGTAGTTAAAAGATTGATTAGAAATTGTATTGGTGAAGGGATTTTCACTTGTTGGGCCAATGTTTGCTGCTAAGTTTCCATATCCCTGACCTGCTATGTCCCTGGCAGTGTATTGATTAATATAATTGGTGTAAGTAGTAGCTTTAATGTTTGTAACCTGGGACCCTTGAGTTAATTCTTTTTCTTGTTATAGCCCACCACACCTTTGCGCTGTAGGAAAGCAACTTTATCTAATGCTTTTGGAGGGTGGCTCCTGACCAATCACCTTTAGAGAAAAATAAGTTTTCTGAAGAAAAGGTCTTAAAATGTTAACAGGCCTCTGGGCCAGAAGATGATGCAAATCACCTAACTTTTGCATATGCTAAGTTTGCAGGAAGAAAGCCTGGCTTGCTTCAAGACTCTACCCCTTCCCCCATTATCCTCTATGCATAACTTAAGGTATAAAAACTACTTTGGAAAATAAAGTGCGGGCCTTGTTCACCGAAACTTGGTCTCACCATGTCATTCTTTCTCTTACCTTCTGGCTGAATTATTCA
>NW_011494695.1:327627-332139 GCF_000754665.1 Bison bison bison | reverse complement strand
TTCCACTGAATTTCCTCACTGAGCTATCCTTATTTCAGCCTCTTTTCTCCACTGAATTTCTTCACTGAGCTATCCTCATTCTATTACTCTTTATTATCCTTAATTAACATTTAATTAAGCAATTGTCTCCTGATCTTCGCCTACGCCGTCTCTCCTTCGAATACCCTGGATCAGCCGGGGCTGGTCCCCGGCAGACAGGGAGGCCCGGCGTGCTGCAATTCATGGGGTCGAAAAGAGTCGGACACGACTGAGCGACTGAACTGAACTGAACTGAACTGAACTGATATTTGTCTTTCTCTGTCAGACTCACTTACTTGGGTATGATAATCTCTAGGTCCATCCATGTTGCTGCAAATGGCATTATGTCCTTCTTTTTTACAGCTGAGTAATAGAAAATCTTTGCTAATAAAAACTTAAAAGACAAATAATGGTGATGGTGATGATGATGAAAATGTTATTTTAAAAAGAATACAGAGGGCAAGAGGCCCTTCTCCTCCTTGGACATTATGGGGCCTCATGAGCCATCATGGAGGCCCAGGCTGCTAGATAAACTGTCTCCAGCCCACCTCCAAGGCTGATGCTTTTACCATCTCTTTCTCCCAGAATTCTTTTCCTGCTGGTCTCTGCGGCTTCAACCTGCAAATGCAGCACCTCTGCTGCCTAGAGCACATAGCTGTTGCGTTAGTTTACCGAGCATGCACTGCCTCTTGTTCAGGTAACAACAACCTATTTTCCTTTGGATAAACACCTTTAATCACTCCATGTGGTTCAAATAGGGTTGACCACACCACCCGCATTCCCCCAGAGTGGACCAGTGACTCAGGTGTGACCAGTGAGAATACCACTACTCTGGACACACCCTCTGCAGGAATGGACATGTTACCCAGGCAGGACTTATTCACCAAACAGCATCAGCACCCAGACTTTTGCTGAACATATGAGAAAAGAGGCACTTTCTCTTTATGGGGTAGCAGAAGGTCAGAAGACTGAAGAGCCTGGAGTGGCTGGGGCCATTTGCCTGAAAATGCAAGAAGATTCTGCCTAGGAAAGAAGCCATCATAAGACAGCAGAAACTCAGAGCCTGATCTCAATGTCATAATCCCTGAATAGAGCCACACTCCCTCTCTGCAAAGCAGTTTCCCCCACAATTTTCCTGCACATTAATGAACAAAACACCTTTTTTCTGGGAAGCGAGGAAGAGAAAGAGGGAGAGAGAATGGGGTGGGGGAGACAGCAAGAGACTGCAATACAGGAGGCCCAGATTCGATCCCTGGGTTGGAAAGATCCTCTGGAGAAAGGCATGGTAACCCACTCCAGCATTCTTGCCTGGGAAATCCTATGGACAGAGGAGCCTAGCAGGCTACAGTTCATGGGGTCACAAAGAGTCCAACATGATTGAGTGACTAAACCATCACACAGTGGTCTCAGGAGAGTCAGTTCTGAGTTACCTGTCAGACCTACTGAATCAGTTATTAAGCTGTTGTCGTTTTGTTTCAAACTCTGCACTCTGCTCAACGCCTGCTGTGTAATGCCGGGACTCGCTTCCTCACCTGATTTCCAGTTATACTCTGCCCAGAGAGAGAGGGGCCACTAGACAGAAATGGAAGTCTGGAGAAGGAGAAAAGACTCTCTCCTCCCCATCTGCTTCCTGTGAGCTTTCATTCTTGAATCTCCCTTCTTCACCAGTAACAGCAGCTGAATCCAGTTCAAAGTTTGTCCAACACAGAAACAGCCTGATTGCATTCCCCTCCCCTCTCCTGTTGGAAACACTGACACCAGATAACTAACTGGTGGCCCTTCTCACAGGTCTTGATCCTTTTCTCTGAGCTTGGAGATACCAGGTCAGCTGAGCCGAGCCCCCTGCCCTCTCTTCAGACATCTGCGTTTCAGCCTCATGGGCCCTTCCTTTAAGTTTCTGAGTTTCAGTAATTCAGTCTAGACCCTTTGTTCACCAGCCCTGCTTTCTGAAGTCACTGCCTCGTGACACCTTTGGGTTCTCTTCTTGCCTTTTCTCTGATGGACCACTTTATACCAGTCCGCACTTCCTTATATTAAATTCTATCTGAATAATCGGTGTGATTTCTGCTTCTGAGTGCATCCCGAATGATACAGCAACTCAGGAAACTTTTAATCATTTAAAAATACTTATTGAATGTCCCTGTCCTTCAGGAATTCTAACTAAAAATGATGGCCAGAACTGGATTCTGTGACCAGTCACTGTATCTGTAATCAGTGACCTATGTGTGGTTTGCACTCTAAAATTATTTCCATCTACAAGAGTGGATGTTGTGTTGTGCTCCTGATGGCTGATGCTCAGTGATCACATATGACGAGGAAGGAGGGAAGGAAAGGGAGAGAAAAGACACAGGATAAAGGAAAAAAAAAACTGTCAAAGTCATCCATAGTGGCCGAAAACAAATCAATCAATCAAAAAAATAGTTTCCAAAAAAAAAAAAAAAATGCAAAGGGAAGATTTACCATAGAAAACCACTTCTCCCTCACCATACAGTCTATCTGGGAAGCTTTTTTTTTTTTTCTTACCTACAAACACTTCTTCCTAACCCATCAGTGGACTAGGAGGCAGGGTGGGATACTAGCCAAGTTCTGGAGCTTCATCATCTCACAAGAAGACCGTGTGTGATTGGATGCTGCGAGTATGGGGGGAGGGGAATTCTGGAAAAACATCTCAGTGTTTCTCAGGTTTGTTTATCAGGAAAGCGCTTACCTGAATTTCCACACAAGATATAGATAAGTGGGGGTCACAAGGGAGGACTTCTGGAGCACTGTTAATATTGCATGTCTGTGCCTGGTGAAGGTTCCATGAGTGCTGGTATTTTAGTTTTAAACTGTAAATGTATGTTTTTATACTTGTCTGAAAGTATTTTACACTTGTCTGTACAAGTATTTTATACTTGTCTGAACATATTTTAAAAAGGGGTGTGGGGAACTCTGTAGTTTAAGAGGCTTTCCTTGGCAGCTCCAAAGCCCTTCCTTCAGTTCAGTTCAGTCGATAAGTCATATCTGACTCTTTGCAACCCCATGAATCGCAGCACGCCAGGCCTCCCTGTCCATCACCAACTCCCGGAGTTCACTCAGACTCACGTCCATCGAGCCAGTGATGCCATCCAGCCATCTCATCCTCTGTCTTCCCCTTCTCCTCCTGCACCCAATCCCTCCCAGCATCAGAGTCTTTTCCAATGAGTCAACTCTTCACGTGAGGTGGCCAACGTATTGGAGTTTCAGCTTTAGCCTCAGTCCTTCCAATGAACACCCAGGACTGATCTCCTTTACAATGCTGGTTGGATCTCCTTGCAGTCCAAGGGACTCTCAAGAGTCTTCTCCAACACCACAGTTCAAAAACATCTATTCTTCGGCGCTCAGCTTTCTTCACAGTCCAACTCTCACATCCATACGTGACCACTGGAAAAACCATAGCCTTGACTAAACGAACCTTTGTTGGCAAAGTAATGTCTCTGCTTTTCAATATGCTATCTAGTTGGTCATAACTTTCCTTCCAAGGAGTGCTGCTGCTGCTGCTGCTGCTGCTGCTAAGTCACTTCAGTCGTGTCTGACTCTGTGTGACCCCATAGACGGCAGCCCACCAGGCTCCCCCATCCCTGGATTCTCCAAGCAAGAACACTGGAGTGGGTTGCCATTTCCTTCTCCAATGTATGAAACTGAAAAGTGAAAGTGAAGTCGCTTAGTCATGTCCGACTCTTAGCGACCCCATGGACTGCAGCCTACCAGGCTCCTCCATCCATGGGATTTTCCAGGCAAGGGTACTGGAGTGGGGTGCCAGATATACGTATACTTATAGCTGATTCACTTTGCTGTAGAGTGGAAACTAACACAGCATTGTAAAGCAACTATCAGATCAGATCAGATCAGTCGCTCAGTCGTGTCCAACTCTTTGCAACACCATGAATTGTAGCACGACAGGCCTCCCTGTCCATCACCAACTCCTGGAGTTCACCCAGACTCACATCCATTGAGTCGGTGATGCCATCCAGCCATCTCATCCTCTGTCATCCCCTTCTCCTCCTGCCCCCAATACCCCCCAGCATCAGAGTCTTTTCCAATGAGTCAACTCTTTGCATGAGGTGGCCAAAGTACTGGAGTTTCAGCTTTAGCATCATTCCTTCCAAAGAACACCCAAGGCTGCTCTCCTTTAGAATGGACTGGTTGGATCTCTTTGAAGTCCAAGGGACTCTCAAGAGTCTTCTCCAACACCACAGTTAAAAAGCATCAATTCTTCAGCACTCGGCTTTCTTCACAGTCCAACTCTCACATCCATACATGACCACTGCAAAAACCACAGCCTTGACTAGACGGACCTTCATTGGCAAAGTAATGTCTTTGCTTTTCAATATGCTATCTAGGTTGGTCATAACTTTCCTTCCAAGGAGTAAGTGTCTTTTAATTTCATGGCTGCAGTCACAATCTGCAGTGATTTTGGAGCCCAAAAAAATAAAGTCTGACACTGTTTCCACTGTTTCCCCATCTATTTCCCAT
>NW_011494695.1:322453-327527 GCF_000754665.1 Bison bison bison | reverse complement strand
GATTTTGGAGCCCAAAAAAATAAAGTCTGACACTGTTTCCACTGTTTCCCCATCTATTTCCCATGAAATGATGGGACCAGATGCCATGATCTTCGTTTTCTGAATGTTGAGCTTTAAGCCAACTTTTTCACTCTCCTCTTTCACTCTCATCAAGAGGCTTTTGAGTTCCTTTTCACTTTCTGCCATAAGGGTGGTGTCATCTGCATATCTGAGGTTCTTGATATTTCTCCTAGTAATCTTGATTCCAGCTTGGGCTTCTTCCAGCCCAGGGTTTCTCATGATGTACTCTGCATATAAGTTTAATAATCAGGGTGACAATATACAGCCTTGACGTACTCCTTTTCCTATTTGGAACCAGTCTGTTGTTCCATGTCCAGTTCTAACTGTTGCTTCCTGACCTGCATACAAATTTCTCAAGAGGTAGATCAGGTGGTCTGGTATTCCCATCTCTTTCAGAATTTTCCACAGTTTATGGTGATCCACACAGTCAAAGGCTTTGGCATAGTCAATAAAGCAGAAATAGATGTTTTTCTGGATCTCTCTTGCTTTTTCAATGATCCAGCGGATGTTGGCAATTTGGTCTCTGGTTCCTCTGCCTTTTCTAAAACCAGCTTGAACATCTGGAAGTTCATGGTTCACATATTGCTGAAGCCTGGCTTGGAGAATTTTGAGCATTACTTTACTAGCGTGTGAGATGAGTGCAATTGTGCAGTAGTTTAAGCATTGTTTGGCATTGCCTTTCTTTGGGATTGGAATGAAAACTGACCTTTTACAGTCCTGTGGCCACTGCTGAGTTTTCCAAATTTGCTGGCATATTGACTGCAGCACTTTCACAGCATCATCTTTCAGTATTTGAAAGAGCTCCACTGGAATTCCATCACCTCCACTAGCTTTGTTCGTAGTGATGCTTTCTAAGGCCCACTTGACTTCACATTCCAGTATGTCTGGCTCTAGGTGAGTGATCATACCATCGTGATTATCTGGGTCGTGAAGATCTTTTTTGTACAGTTCTTCTGTGTATTCTTGCCACCTCTTCTTAATATCTTCTGCTTCTGTTAGGTCCATACCATTTCTGTCCTTTATTGACCCCATCTTTGCATACTCCAATAAAAATTAAAAAAAAAAAAGAACAAAAGTCCTCTTGCGTTTGGGTGTGGGTGTTTGGACACTCAAAAGATACCCAAATGCTCTAGAATCTGGGGAATCCTGTATTTGGGGGTGACCCGGCCTTGAGGTCGTCTCAGGACCCCAAGACATCGCAGAACCTGGTGGGGCAGGAGCCGGCCCAGTGTGCTATCTTAGCTTTGCTCAAGCTGAGCTCGACCCGGCAGATGACCCCCGCCCATGCCTAAGACCAGTTTGGACCAGAAAGCTGATTTAGGTTTTTTTATCATGAAGGATGCATAGTTCTAAAGCCCTAGTATCTCTATCCTTTCTCCAGAGACTTGCAACCTTTCCCATTGCTAGGGTACCTGAGAGACTGATCTGAAGTTACTGGGTTACTATGGGATTGCTGGCACCTTGCTGAACTCCACTTTCTTGGACAAAATATAGGAACGACTTGCCTCCGCACCTCACAGGATTGTTGGAAGAGCTGAAACAAAGGGCATGGATTAATATAATGGTATCTCTGATCTGTTTTCTACCATCAGTCAGATGGCTTCACAAGTGAGCAGCCAGCATGCATCTCAAGAAGGGAGCAAACATTCTCCGTATTTCAAAACATACATATCCTTTGATCTTCCACCTCCACTCTTAGGTCCTCCCCATTCCCTCACACACACACCAGACACACGTATCAGACACACACACATATACACACATACACAGAGTAATGTATGTTCAAGGATATTTACTGCCCAGTATGCAGTATATAATAGCAAAAGATTGGAAATTAACCTGAACTCCCAATAATAGGAAACTAGTTAAACTATGATACATCTAGAAGATAGACAATTAGGTGGCTTTTAAGAAGTAATAGGCAGTTCTCTATGAACTGGTAAGGAATATTTCCAGGGACTTCCCTGGTGGTCCACTGGCTAAGACTGCACACTCCCATTGCAGAGGGCCTGGGTTCGACCCCTGGTCAGGGACTAGATCCTGCATGCTGCAACTAAGGAATAATTTTTTTTTAATCAAGAAGTTAAAATTTGTAAAAAGCATAGTTCAAAAAAACATGTAGAGTGTGGTATTTGTATGAAAAATGTCAATATTTACATAGCAGTTTTTAAACGCTGCAAATCTCTTTGGAAAGAACCAAAGAAGTCTGATAACAGGAGTTCCTCTGAAAAGAGGTAGTGGGGAAGTGGGTGACAGAGGTAGCCAGGACACCTATGTTTCTGTTTATTTTTTTCGCACCTTTTGGATCTTCTGCATGTGTTAAGCAATTTTTAAATTATAATATGAAAAAGTAAGCTGCCTTTTTCAGCTTACTGAAAGATGTTAAGCTGCCTTTCCAAAGTGAGGAGTATTCGCATTTAATTGAGACTGGGGTTTTTGTTCAGTTGCTTAGTCGTGTCCAACTCTTTGTGACCCCATGGACTGCAGCACGCCAGGCTTCCCTGTCCTTCACCATCTCCCAGAGTTCGCTCAGACTCATGTGCATTGAGTCGGTAATGCCCTCCAACCATCTCATTCTCTCCAGGAGAGGGAGACTGGGGTGAGCTTAGCAAATCGCCAGGACTCGTCAGAACACACCTTTCTAGTCACCCCATGTTCAAACCTCCCAGTTTAGGCTTCCTTGCCCAGAACAGCAGAATATCTGAGATATTCTTACTTTACTTTAGTTTCTTCTTTTTTTCAAATGCTCTAACTCCTTCCCTTCTTGCATTCATCAGGACATTATGCTTCATTTCCTTAGACTTTCGTAACATGGTAACATTTCTAACTAGACCTCTTGTTTCATCCTGATTATAAATGATACTGGCACTGTTGCCAAGACCAGGCAAGACTGGTTGCACTCACCCAGTTCCTGTCTGTCCACGTGTGAGTGACTTCTGGGAAGGCTGTCTGCCTGCTCCATTAATTCCGCCCCGGTGGATTCCTGTAAATTTCAGTATCGGATGACCTTTTGGTCACCCAAGGTTCTGTTCTCCTTCTGACCTCATCCTCAATCCCTTCTCCTCTTAGATTCTGGACCCCTTTCCTTGTGAGTCCTATGATTCCTTTTCTGCAGTTTTCCATTACTTAAATCTCTGGTTTCCTCAGCTAAATTCTCCCACCCTCATTGCTCTCCTGTGTCTGATCACAAACCCTCAAAGATCACTCAGGTTCCAGTGGGAGATTATTAGAGAGGACCCCTAAATTCTGACCATTTCCATCAGGGCGATGCTGGGACCACAGGCCTATTCCCTGTACATCTTCTTCCCTTCATTCCATCCCCAGGGGCCAGGGAACCATATATGCCGTTTGATCACTTAAGATATCTTTCAAAATTAAAAAATTATTTATTTATATTTTTGGCTGTGCTGGGTCTTCGTTGCCATGTGGGCTTTTCTCTAGCTGCCGAGAGCTGAGCTGCTGACTAGTTGCAGTGCGTGGACCTCTCCTTGCATGGACCTCTTGTTGTGGAGCACAGGCTCTAGGGTGCGAGGGCTTCAGTGGCTGCAACACGTGGGCTCTGTAGTTGCGGCTCCCAGGCTGTAGAGTGCAGGCTCAGAATTTGTGGCACACGGACTTAGCTGCTCCAGGGGCATGTGAGATTTTTCTGGATCAGGGATTGAACTTGTGTCTCCTGCATTGGCAGGCGGATTCTTTACCACTGAGCCACCAGGGAAGTCCTTGAGACATCTTTCTAGGGACAAAGTATTGTATAGTGAAAAGAACCCAGTTTTGAGCCAGAGAGATGTTGCTTTGAATCCTTGCTCTGTTGATTGCCAGCTGCATCTTGGGGGAAGTTAAATTTACCTCATTGAGCTCCAGCTTTCCATTTGAAAAATAAGTATTACGAATACTTACTTCATAGAGTAGTAATGAGGTTTAAGTGAACTTTGTATGTAAACGGTCTATTTTAGTGCCTTGACTCAGAGTCACTGCTTAGTAAATAGTAGTTCTCTGCCTTTGGATGTTTTCCAACCTCACTTTGCCAACGTCATTCCTCAGAAATTACGCCACACAGGTTCTCACTAACAGAAGCACCTGATCTCCATCAGGTGTGTGTAAATCATATATATGTATGTGAATTTATTTATATAAGTACATGGAAATCGATTTACACAAAGATATATACAAATTCATATGACCCAAGAAAAAAATATTTAATAAGAAACAGAGAACCTAGAGACTGTCATACAGAATAAAGTGTCAGAAAGAGAAAAACAAATATCATATAATATTCCTTATATGTGGAATCTAGAAAAATGATATAGATTAATTTATCTGCAAAACAGAAATAGAGGCACAGACATAGAGAACAGACATATAGATCCCTGGGGATGGAAGGTGGGGTTTGGATGAATTGGGAGATTGAGATTGACATATCATTATATATACTGTGTTGTGCTTAGTCGCTCAGTCGTGTCTGACTCTTTGCAACTCCCTGGAGTATAGCCTGCCAGTCTCCTCTGTCCATGGGGATTCTCCAGGGGAGAATACTGGAGTGGGTTGCCATTTCCTCCTCCAGGGGATCTTCCCAACCCAGGGATCAAACCCAGGTCTTCCACATTGCAGGCAGATTCTTTACTGTCTGAGCCACCAGGGAAGCCCAAATATATATACTACTATACATAAGATAGATAACTAATGAGAACCTCCTGTATAGCACAGGGAGCTCTACTCAGTGCTCTGTGGTGACCTAAATGGAAAGGAAATCCAAAAGAGAGGGGATGTATATGTACGTATAGCTGATTCACTTTGCTGTACAGCAGAAACTAACGAAAATTGTAAAGCAACTATACACAATAAAAATTAATCTAAAAAAGAAATAGAGAGTGGAAAAACACATACAGAATAAGAAAGGCAGCTCAGGAGAAAGGGAGGGACGTATGGGAATAAGAAGTAAATGGAGCCTCCATCAATAAGAAGCTTATCTCCTTAATATGGCCAGTACAGGTTGCTGCTGCTGCTGCTGCTAAGT
>NW_011494695.1:300333-322353 GCF_000754665.1 Bison bison bison | reverse complement strand
GAGTGGGTTGCCATTTCCTTCTCCAATGCCTGAAAGTGAAAAGTGAAAGTGAAGTCACTCAGTCGTGTCTAACTCTTAGCGACCCCATGGACTGCAGCCTACCAGGCTCCTCGGTCCATGGGATTTTCCAGGCAAGAGTACTGGAGTGGGGTGCCATTGCCTTCTCCACAGTACAGGTTACTCATGGTCTAATTTGTGAATTTGACATGTAGGAGTAATGCAAAATAGTCTCAAAGAGAGAGATTAGTACCTATTTATGAACTGCCAGGAGGTAACACTGACCCAAAGGAATTAAAAACATCTGTTTGTCTCCTCAGGTTCCAGCAGGATCAAATCACCAGAGGGCAAAGCCTTAACTGGAGATCTCCTCCAGGGGAACTTCCTAACGCAGGGATTAAACCCAGGTCTTCTGCACTGCAGACAGATTCTTTACCATCTAAGCCACCAGGGAAGCCTAAGGCCTATCATAGTTCCACCCTAAAAAAACAAAAAAACTAAAGCCAAACTCTAAAAGATGTCTAAGAGACAGAGTTCAAAGGCTGAGGTCTGTGAAGTTAGAGGACTTACACCTCTATTCAAATAAAAAGATAAATACGGGAAACAAAAATGTAAAAGTTGTCTTTATTCATGAACAGCATGGTTGCTTATGTAGAAAATCCTAAGGAATCAAATGAAAACAATTATTAATAACTGGATTTATCAATGTCAAAACATAGAAGGCCAATGTATAGTCATTGCATTTCTATAACTAGGAGCAAAATAATTGGAAAAATAAAAATTAAAAAATGATCCAGTAATAGTATAAAGTCATAAAATACATTGGGAGAAATGTACAAAAGATGTATGTGATCTTTATGCTGAAAATTACAAAGCATTACTGAGAGAAATTTTATAGGATCTTTACAAGTGGGTATATATATTATATTCATATATAAGAAGACTCAATATTATTAAGATGTCAATTCTCCCTCTGATTCTATAGATGCTATTCATTCCCAACACAATTCCAGCAGATGTTTTGGTAGAAATTGACAAATTGACGCTAAAAAATGTGTGTATAAATTGCAAAGGACCTAAAAAGCCAACAGAATTTTGAAGGAGAGTGAAGTTGTAGTCTTGATTTCAAGACTAAAGTAACAATAATCAAGACAGTGTGATAATGGTGTAAAGATAAATATATACATTAAATGAACCAAACAGAGAATGCAGAAATAGAGCCACTTATATATTATCAATTGATTTTCCTCAAAGGCACCAAGGAATTGCAATAAATAAAGAAAAGTCTTTTCAACAAATGATTTTTTTCCACAAAAATTTATCTGATATTGACCACAAAGCTAAATGTTGGAACTAAATCTATAAAACTTCTAAAAGAAAGCATGAGAGATAATTTTCATGACCTTGTGGTAAGCAAAGATTTCTTAATATAAAAATTAAAGCCCTATCTTCTTCAAAATAAACCTTAAAAAATAAAATAAAAAGGCAAACCACAGACCAGGAGGTAGTATTTGCAATAGATGTATCAGACAAAGGATTTGCACTCAGGATATATAAATAACTCTACAATTAAATTTTTAAAAGACTTACAGCCTGGTTTGAAGAGGGATAAAAGACTTGAACAGACATTTTGCAAAATAAGATAGATGAATGACATGGATGTACATGAAAAGTACTCAACTTCACTAATCACCAGAGAAATGCAAATTAAACTATGATGAGATATTGTTAGAAGGGCTAAAAATCTTTAAACTTACAAAACTAAATGTTGGTTGTCTAGCAACTGGGACTCTCAGATGTTGATGGTGTGAATGTAAAATAGTACAACCACTTTGGAGAAGTTGGGAGAATTTCTATAGTTAGGAACATGTACTTAACAAATGATCCAGCAGTTCTACTTGTAGGTATTTACCCAAGAGACACAAAGACTTATATGTAATATTCATAACGGCATTATTCATCATGACAAAAAAACTAGAAAGGACTCAGATGTTCATCAGTTAGTAAATGGATAAACAAATTGTGGTATATCCATTGAGTGAAGCTCAAAAACATGATGTTAAACAAAGGAAGTCAGACTCTAAAGAGTGTGACTCCTGGGACTTCCCTGGCAGTCCAGTGGTTAAGACTCCAAGCGCTCCACTGCAGCGGAAATAGGTTCAATCCCTAGTCGGGGAACTAAGATCCCACGTGTTGCACAGCACAGCCGAAAAATAAAAACAATTAAGAGAGTGACTCCTTTTATACAAAGTTCTAGAACAGGTAAAACTAAGCTGTGGTTAGGAGTCAGGTAAATGCTTACCTGAGACGGGATGGAAAGAATGGGATTGACTGCAAAGGAGCACCAGGAAAATTTCTGGAGCAATGTAGATATCTCACAGGTGTAACAGTTACATGGATTTATATATGGATAGGGCTTCCCTTGTGGCTCAGATGGTAAAGAATTTTCCTGCAATGCAGGAGACTTGGGTTCGATCCCTGGGTTGGAAAGACCCCCTGGAGAAGGGAATGGCTGCCCACTCCAGTATTCTTGCCTGGAGAATCCTGCAGAGGAGCCTGGCGGGCTACAGTCCATGGGGTTGCAAAAGAGCTGGACACAACTAAGCGACTAACACTTTCTATATTGATATAACCCACCAGGCTTCTCTGTCTATGGGATTCTCCAGGCAAGAATACTGGAGTGGGTTGCCATGCCCTCCTCAGAGGATCTTCCTGATCCATGGATCCATCCCAAGTCTCCTGTGTCTCCTGCATTGCAGGCAGATTCTTTACCTGCTGAGCAATCAAGGAAGCCCATATATATATGGATATAGATATGGATATATAAATATATGGATATATATATTTGTTATATATATATATGTTAAAATATATATATATTTGTTAAAAATCAGTTGAATTGTACATTGAAGTATGTACATTGTGTTGTGTATAAATTATACCTCAATACAGCTGATTAAAAAAGAAGTCCACCCATCGCTCCTAATTGCTCACAGATGTCATCATGGTAAAATTTCCCAGCTCTGGTTCTAAGAGTTTGCCTGTGGCTCCACTGAGTTGCGTGCCTTTGTGTGTTCTTCCTTTGGCCCCTCGTCACATGCTATTATACCACTGTCATTGTTTCCAGATCACGAGCTGCTTGAGGTGTGGGGCTAGCCTGACCAAGCCTCCAGGTGTTCAGTACTAAAACTGAGAGAATCCCAGGCAAACCAGGTCTCTTGATCACTTTACCTGGGACCTTGGATTTAGCTTTATGCCAGGCATAAGGGTGTACACTCAGAAAACTTCCGCTGAACACCTAGAATGTTTGGGTTGAGGGGATCTCAAAGTTCTTCTTCTTCTTTTTAATATTTGTTTTTATTTATTTATTTGGCTGTGCTGGGTCTTCGTTGCAGCAAGCAGGATCTTCAGTGGTGGCATGTGGGATCTAGTTCCCTGATCAGGGATCAAACCCAGACCCCTGCATTTGCAGCATAGAGTCTTAACCACTGGACCACCAGGGAAGTCCCTCAAGGTTTTTCAACTTGGTGCCCTCGTGCAAACTGAGGCCCCGAGAGGTGAAGCCAGAGGCAGTGGATACAGGCCCAGATGCCAGGTTCACTTGCATCCTGCCCACAGCTCTGGCCTCTCTGCCACGCTTCGGGGTGTTCTGGAAGACAGATAAACAAGCCTTATTTAAGTTTTAAGGAGCCTTGGGAGTCTCCCAGGGCCCCATCTCCAGGAAGCTCCCCTCCCCACTCTGGTGAAGTCATCTGACCCCAAGTGGCCCGCGGTTTCCTCTCTCCCCACACCTCCCAAACCCACCCTGAGTCCCAGGCTGCCTGGGATGAGGGCTGACCTTTCAGGGAGCAGTTTGCTCAGAAAGCGCCTTTATGTCAACAAAAACAGCCTTCAGGTCTTCCAGAGGCAGCCTTGTTTTCCTCCTTAAGTCCCCGGGGCAGAAAAATAACCAACGGTAGGGAGGAGGGAGACTGAGGGAGTGACCCGCCTCCCCAGACCTTGGGCTCTGCGCTCCCAGGCCCGTTCCTCAGGGCCTCCTTTGTCAGAACTCAGTTCTCAGTGGAGGGGAGAAGGGGTGTGAGTAGGGGATTGAAACAATGCCACCCTGTCTGGCAGCGGGAGCTGGACGCTTGACCTGATTAGGCTCAGTGAGAAGGAGACTGCAAAGGCAGGCTTGAAAATCCCCACCCGGGAGACGTTCCTTCCCCAGGTCTCTGCCAAGGCCGCTTCTTCAGTGGAAGAGGCTCTAATTTCCCACTGGTCTCTGTCCTCTCGGCCTGGACAAACACTTTGCCTCTCCATCCTTCCTTCCCACCAATCGACTCCCAAACACAACGTGTTTTTCTCGCTGCAGCTCTCCCTCCTCCGGGCCCAGCCAGGGCTCAGGAGTCCAGCTGGCATCCACATGAAAGCTCTTCCTGTCCAGAACCCACGTGGAACCCAAGGCTGCCCACACCCACAGGCCTGGCCCCTGGTCCCTGCACGCAGGGCCATGGAAACTTGGCTGTAACACGCCGGGGAACAGACAGCCCCGAGCCACCCAAAGAGGAGCCTCCCGGGGCACTTGGTCCATGGTGCGCCTGGGCCTGGCAGAGGACGCTGAGCACGTGGACACAGTGCTGGGCCAGCACTTTCCGCCTGTTGGTGCAGGTGGAGGGAACAAGGAGCCCTGCTGTTGCCAAGGGCTTGGCAGAAAAAGTGAAAGCCAAGAAGTCAGGGTGGCTCAAGGGGATCAGAGGAGGTGTGTGGCCACACCAGGAATCTGGGTCTGATCCTCAGAATGGTGGCTAAAGGAACAGGCTGGAGCTTTCTTGAGAGAATATCTGGTCTCTCGACCTGGATGTGGTACCAACGGGCAGGGCCAGGCCTCTTCCTAAGATGCAGGTACAGCCTGGGGATACTGAGCCCCCAGTAGAAGGCCAAGGGGCTGTGATTCACTCAAAGCCGAGCTTCAGCTGCAGACTCCTCACTTCTAAAGAATCTCCTAGTAGATCTGGAAGGGTTCATTCTTACAGTGGGCTTCTCAGGTGTCGCAAATAGTAAAGAATCCGCCTGCCAATGCAGAAGATGCAAGACATGCAGGTTCGATCCCTGGGTCGAGAAGATCCCCTTGAGGAGGAAATGGCAAACCAGTCCAGTATTCTTCCCTGGAGAACCACAAGGACAGAGGAGCTTGGTGGGCTACAGTCCATGGGGTTGTGAAGAGTCAGACACGACGGTATGCACACACACACACACACACACACACACACACACGTTCTTATAGCAAAATCTGGGAGAACATACACCACCACGTCAAAGATGTGATTATGGAGGGGAACTTTAAGTTTTTGTTTTTTTTTTTTATTTTAGTCCACCTGCACTTTCTTTCTTTCTTTTTTCTTTTTCTTTTTTTTTACAACAAGCAAGGATTACTCTTGTAAAACATTTAAAGAAAAAAAAATTTGTTAAATGACACACAATCCATAAGGTGTTTAGCAAAATGAGGGGCTGGCCCCTCCTCGCAGATAAATAAATGTTAGATGTTACTAGTTTTACATGAGAAGGAGATGAGAAGAAGAAGCTGAGGAAAAGAAAAAGGATAAAGAGGAATATGCAGAATGAGGAAAGAATCGAAGGAAAAAGAGAAGGAGTGGATGAAGGAAGGGAGAAAGGGAAAATGTGTGGCCATGCTCCTCTGCGCTAGGGGTTTCCCAGGCAAGAATACTGGAACAGGTTGCCATTTCCTCCTCCAGGGGATCTTGTCGATCCAGGGATCGAACCTGCATCTCTTGCATCTTCTGCATTGGCAAGCGGATTCTTTACCACTCACACCATCTGCGAAGCCCCAGAAGGTATGGACATGAAGAGTTCACATTCCCCTCGCAGATTCCTGGGGCTCCGTGCTGGGTTCTCAAAGAATAAGGCATTAGAGGAGCAGAAGAAACATTAGCCGGGGGCCCCTTCACTTTCTGGGTCAACAGTAAAGAGCCTGGGCTGAGCTGGACTTGGGGGAAAGCTTCCTGAACTGGCTGAGGTTATAGCTGCAGAGATTGTTCATCAATGCCTTTCACAACCCCTGTGTGGGGTTTGTTTCCCATCTCTGGTTTCTGGGGCTCTCCCCCCACCCCCTCTCTCTCTCTCACACACACACACACACACACACACACACACACACACACACACGACGCTGGGCCAGCTCCCGTCGGGAGCCCATTCCTGCTTTGAAATGAATGTTTTTGTCTCCCTACTGAGGGAAGACATGCTGGATACGGGAGTGGGGTGTCTTTGCTGCCAGCACCCTACAGGCTAATCAAGCCATCTTTGGTGACATCATGTGTTCTGAGTGGATGTTTGCTGCAAAAGCTGCAAAATAATCTGAACTTTCAGCCCCAGACTGCTCCCCAGAGGGCGGTATCCTCTGAATTGGGCCAAAATGGAACCCATACCTCTGCTCCTTAAGGGAGCGATTAGTGACGGTGCCAGGGGGCTGCCTCCCTCCTGCTTCCTAATTGCACATTCCACCCCCACTCCTCCCTCCCGCCATTGCCATGAAAATCCTCATGGTCTGAGTCCCTCAGGGTACCAGAGGTAGAGAAAATGAGTGCTGAGGTGGGTTGAGGAAGGAAGGAAGGTTCAGCCTGGGACTGAACGAGGTTGACCCCAACTGCCTCCTTCTGGGGCTTCTGTCCTTTATCACAGGCACTTGGCTGCTGGGAGGCTATGGCAGGACCTTGGCAGACCCAGGAAGGAGCAGCTGAGATTAGTGCTGGTGGTAATACAGAGAAGGGGAAAGAAAGCAGGGAAGTGTGAGAGGTCTTGAGAGGAAGAAGCAGCGGAACTGGGGGACTGAATGGATCTTGCAGAAGAAGAGGAGGCTTGGATGCTGAGAGGTGTGGTAACTATTTTAGCATCAAGGAGGAGGAGAAATGTTCTAGTTGAGAATCTATGAGAAAAGAACCAGTTCATTTCATAGGCCCTGGAGAAGCTCAGAACTTGAAGAAGGAGGGTAAGGTGAGGTATGGGGGGAAAAGGGGGACATAAGTAGAAAACCTACCCACATTCAGAACACGAGCAGCCAGATTCTTACTCCTTAGGCATGAGACAGGATTTATTCTTAGGAGAAAGAGAACAGAAGAGGTTATGAACTTGGGGACTCCAGGCACCAAATTGTAGGGGTGAGATTCAGGGCTGAAAAGGAAGTATCAATTGACAGTCTGATGGGAATCTTTTCTCCGGGTGGAACAGTGGTAAAGAATCCGCCTGCCAATGCAGGAGATATAAGTGATACGGGTTTGATCCCTAGGTTGGGAAAATCTCCTGCAGTAGGAAATGGCAACCCACTCCAGTGTTTTTGCCTGGAAAATTCCAAGCACAGAGGAATCTGGTGGGCTAAGTCCATGAGGTCACAGAGAGTTGAACATGACTGAGCATACATACACACACATACACATGAAAACAGGATTCTTTAGAGAAACTGAACAGTCCTTAAGAAAAGAGCCTCCAGATAACTAATATTCAGAGGGAGCAGTCTTCCAAAGAAATGGAAAAGTCTCAACCCAGTCACTTTAAAGTGATAAGCAACACAGAGTTTCCGATCAACTTTTGTAGTTTTTCATCGTTAAATATAAACAACCAATCTCATATGTTCATAGAAACATGAGAGGCCATAAAACAAGAACAGGTGCTATGAGAAAGGAATGATCATTTAACAGGAATGAGCTCTTGGAAATTAACAGATAAAATAAAACATTCAGTTAAGGGGTTAGAAGATAATATTGAGGACATTCCCCAGAAAACAGAACATAGGAATAAAAAATAAGAGAGAAAACATAAGAAAATCAGGGGATCAACCTAAGAGGTTCAAAGACTAACAGAAATTCCAGAGAGAGAGAAAATGAAAAAGAAGAAATTATCAAATAAATAATATAGAAAATTTCCCAAGAATTAAGGGCTATATTCATAGGATTAAAAGAACCTGCCAAGGGACAAGAACAAAAAATTTTGAAAGATCTAAACCTAAACTAAAGGTCTTTGATCCAAAAATTCTGGAACGCCAAGCATAAAGCCAAGAATTTTAAAGCTTCTAGAGATAGAATAAAGTAAAAAATTACACACAAAGGAATAAGAATGACATTTGACTTCTCCTGATCAAATGTATTGATATCTTAAAATTATGACATAAAACTATTTTCAGTCTGTGTTTCTGTACCCAGTTAATCAATCAGCCAAGTGTGAGAGCAGAAATGTTTTCTAAACATGCAAAGACTCAGAAAATTCAGTTCCATTCACATTGTCTTGGGAAACTATGGGAGAATAGGTATCAGCAAAACAAAAAGGTAAACTCTGACAGAATCAGTCACAAGTTCCCAGAAATGAAGTTGCAACTCAGAGGAGTAGTGAAGAGACATCTAAAAGGATACTTTAACAGCACACCTAGGGAGTGACCTGTCCAGACTGGAGAAGGATGAAGGGCTCTGAAAAGGAGCTCTCTAGAAAACACCTAGACTCGATAACATAAACAATACTGTTGATTATATGATGGAGCTCTTAGAAGTATGGAAGGACTTCCTGGGTGGCCCAGTGGTTAAGACTCTGTGCTCCCTAGTCAGGGAGTCCAGGTTCAACCCCTCGTCAGGGAACTAGATCCCACGTGCTGCAACTGAGACCCAGCATCGTCCAATAAAAAAAGAAGGAAGTATGGAAAATTATGCTAGTAAAAGAAGAGCAATTATTAACTCCAGGAAAAAAAATAACAAAACCTATATTGGAAAAAGAATGCAATCGCAGTGTGCCACTTGACTTTGTCATAAACAAGCTTTATAAACTCTTAATGATGTAAACCCTGATTACTGCCATAAAATAAAAAATAGTGATTCATCTATATTGAGAGAATGGGAATACAACAGGTAGGTGGTGGGAAGAAAGCTCATATTCATATATTATCATAACAGAAAAATCAATAAATACACTGTCTAAAACTGAGAGAAAGCAGTATAAACATGTAATCTTCATATTATAGAAATAAATGCCAAAAGAAAACACTAAAGTTGGTTATGTGGGTGATGGGTAAGGGGACAATTTTTGGAATGTGGTGAGAGGTAAACTCTCACTATTTTTCATTTACAGACTTTAAAAACACACACAGATATTCCTTTTATACATTGCTTTAGCTTTAAAAAGTTAAATGTAAACAAAAAAGCCAAAAACTAAATGTAAGTTCCCATCTCATTTCCCTCTCTTAGAGTGTGAGGAGCTCCCTAGCAGATTGACCCTTGCATTTCAGAGTCAGGAAGAGGGAGAAAGGCAACTTATTTGAAAGTTCATCTATAGTCTACAGTTGTCTTCCAGGCAGGCCACACAGAGGTGACCTTGTTCAAGCACCCAGTACAGACTACCTCCTTAAGAAATGTCAGTTTTCCTTTCTTCCCCTACTTGAATATGCACTTCCCATATATATGGGTGTTTGTTTTTTTTTAATTAAATGAACACAGTTCAGAGAAAAGCAGAAGATCAGGCAGGAACAGACTCTAAAAACCAAAGTGAGACGATTTAGTGACCATTTGGAGGAGTATGTGGTTTCTTTCTCTTTTTAAAAAAACATTTATGTATTTATTTGGCTGTGCCAGGTCTTCGTAATAGTTGCGAAACTCGGGATCGTTGATCTTCATTGTGGCATGTGAGATTTTTAGTTTCGCCATGTGAAGTCTTAGCTGTGGCACATGGCTTGTTTTTGTTGTTGTTTAGTTGCTAAATCATGTCCAACTCTTTTGCAGTCTCATGGACTGCAGCATGCCAGGCCCCTCTGTTCAATTTCCAAGGCAAGAATACTGGAGTGGGTTGCCATTTCCCTTCCAAGGGATATTCCTGATCCAAGCACATGAGATCTTTTCTTTTTTTAGGTTTTGGCATGTGGGATCTTTAATTGTGGCATGTGAAATGCTAGCTGCTGCATATGGAATCTAGTTCCCTGACTAGGGATTGAACCTGGGCCCCCTGCATTGGGAGCATGGAGTCGGTCACTGGACCACCAGTGTAGCCTCAAGTGCATGGTTTCTAACCTGTATGATCATCAGAGTCACTGAGAAGATTTCACAAAAGGTTTATGGGCCCGACTCAAGACCTAGAGTCCCTGGGGCCCAGGGAGGAGTAAGTGACTAGGCCAGGAAGAAGCATGACTGGTCGAGGGCCCAGCCTCCTGCCCACAGTACTGTGGTCTCCACACACCCCCTCGGGCCACCCAGGTTTTCTCTTCAATGTACCCCATTCAGTCCAGGAAGCTCCAACCATGTACCTCATTGGACAGGTTGAGATTCAGGGCTGGGGCAGCAGGTACTTCAAGACCCATGGAGTCCAGCTCAGACTCACCTGCCCACCCTAGGATTCCCCCAGACCCAGAGGAGCAGTGGAGCTCTCTGTGTCAGATGGGCAGCTGCCTGGCTTCCCAAAATCCCCTCCAAAATATGCCCAGAGGCATGGGATGTTGGCCCAGGACTGGAGCCAGACAACCCAGCTGGCATTTGGGTGGCCAACCTAGTGTTGATGCCTGGTTCCAGCCAACTCTGACTCATAATGCTTCATCACTTGGACAAGATCCCATCCCAAACTCTCCCTCCTTCCCTCCCTCCAGACCTCTCTCCCTGACTGCGGTTGATGGACTGGTCCAGGCAGTCCACCCTAGGACACAGATATCAAGATCCCTGGGTCAGCAAGTTCAGTGGTATGTGGCTGCAGAAATCAAAGAGAGACTTCTCTTAGGCTTGAGTAATCCCATCATACTCGTTTTTCCTATATTCTTATAGCTTTGGGCCAAGAAAAATTCCGTTTAGGAGAAGGGTTTGAAAATAAAAGCAATCTTGCCTTACATTTACATATCATTTTCTACATACAGGCTCTTTTGTACGTATTTTCTCAGACATTTGAGCCTCACAAGCACTCTTTATTTATTTATTGGGTTCTGCTGTGCTGTGCTGTGCTAAGTCACTTCAGTCCTGTCCGACTCTGAGACCCCATGGACTGTAGCCCACCAGTCTCCTTTCTCCAGGGGGATTCTCCAGGCAAGAATATTGGAGTTGGGTAGCCATTCTGTATAGCTTTAACTGCACGGACTTTTGTTGGCCAAGTGTTGTCTCTGCTTTTTAATATACTGTCTAAGTTTATCATAGCTTTCCTTCCAAGGAGCAAGCGTCTTTTAATTTCATGGCTGCAGTCACTATCCACAGTCATTTGGAGCCCAAGAAAATAAACTCACTACTTCCACTTTTTCCCCTTCTGTTTGCCATGAAGTGAGTTCTTTTTATCGTAAGGTATTTCCCACTAAGGGTGTCAGTTCAGTTCAGTTGCTCAGTTGTGTCCAACTCTTTGTGACCCCATGAATTGCAGCACACCAGGCCTCCCTGTGGGAGAAGGCAATGGCACCCCACTCCAGTACTCTTGCCTGGAAAATCCCATGGACAGAGGAGCCTGGTAGGCTGCAGTCCATGGGGTCGCTAATAGTCGGACATGACTGAGCGACTTCCCTTTCACTTTTCACTTTTCACTTTCATGCATTGGAGAAGGAAATGGCAACCCACTCCAGTGTTCTTGCCTGGAGAATCCCAGGGACGAGGGAGCCTGCTGGGCTGCCGTCTATGGGGTCGTACAGAGTCGGACGCGACTGAAACGACTTAGCAGCAGCAGCAGGCCTCCCTGTCCATGCCCACTCCCAGAGTTCACTCAAACTCACGTCCATCAAGTCAGTGATGCCATCCAGCCATCTCATCCTCTGTCGTCCCCTTTTCCTCCTGCCCCCAATCCCTCCCAGCATCAGAATCTTTTCCAATGAGTCAACTCTTCACATGAGGTGGCCAAAGTATTGGAGTTTCAGCTTTAGCATCATTCCTTCCAAGAACACCCAGGGCTGATCTCCTTTAGAAAGGACTGGTTGGATCTCCTTGCAGTCCAAGGGACTCTCAAGAGTCTTCTCCAACACCACAGTTCAAAAGCATTAATTCTTTGGCACTCAGCCTTCTTCACAGTCCAACTCTCACACCCATACATGACCACTGGAAAAACCATAGCCTTGACTAGATGGACCTTTGCTGGCAAAGTAATGTCTCTGCTTTTCAATACGCTACCCAGGTTGTACAATCAAATTACTGTGTTTTAGGTAGTTTAAAGTAATTACTTTCAGTGTGGTTAAACCTCCAACTCAAAATGCAGTTGTATATTATGCTTGTTAGTTTCTTTTCTTTTTTCTTTTTTTTTGCATCTTAGGGATAATTAGAGGGAGAAATGGAAATGACAACCCACTCCTGTATGCTTGCCTGGAGAATTTTGTGGACAAAGGAGCCTGGTGGGCTAAAGTTCACAGAGTCGCAAAGAGTTGGACACAACTGAGCGATTAATACCCTTCTAGAAGGAAAATAGAGATTTCAGTTGGTAATAATTTTTGGCAGAAAGAACAGGATGGGTGGAAGATAGAAGAGAGAGGTCCCAAAAGTTAGTCCTTTTCATAGGAAAGGATTGAAAAGCCACAAAAACCATACAATGTCTTTGGAGAGGAACTACCCAGTATCTACCAATATATATTTATAAACCTAAGAAATAATTTTATTTATTTATTTATTTTTGGCTGTTCTGGGTCTTTGTTGCTGTACAGGGTCTTCTTTAGTTGGGGCGAGCAGGGGCTACTCTCCAGTCACATTATGAGGGTTCCTCAGTGTGGAGGCTTCTCTTGTTGCAGAGCACAGGCTCTAGGTGCTCGGGATTCAGTAGCTGTGGCACATGGGCTCAGTAGTTGCAGTTCTTGGGCTCCGGGCACAGGCTCAATAGTTGTGGTGCATAGGCTTAGTTGCTCCGAGCCCTGTGGGATCTTAATTCCCTGACTAGGGATCGAATCTGTGTCTCCTACATTGGCAGGCAGAATCCTAATGACTTAAGCCACAAGGGAAGCCCTCCCAATATATATTGGATATTTCACCATTATGTAACATTTATCACTTACTGTAGACCTAGTAAGTCTGTATGTAAAAAGATTTATTAAGCAAGATATACATGCTCCATCTGAGCATGGACCATCTCAAAAGGTGAGAATGGCCCCAGATTCACAGGGTGGTTAGTTTTTATGGGCTGGGTAATTTCATAGGCTAACAAGGGGAGGATTACTCCAACCACCTTGGAGAAGGGACAAGGATCTCCAGGAACTGGGCCACCACCCACTTTTTGGCCTTCTGTTGTCAGTCTTGGAACTGTCATAGCGCCCTTGGGTGTGCCACTTAGCATATGCTAATATACTGCAATGAGTATATAATGAGGCTCAAGGTCTCCTGGAAATTGAATCTTCCAGCACCTTGGGCCTCAGTGGCTCTCACCAGTTTATGTCATATCCTCCGGACTACATCATTCTTTTATAAGTTGTACCCTGCCCAGTTCCCTCCTGTTTTAATCCCAGCACTAGTCAGGGCCTGTCCCTTCCTGGGTCTCTCCAGCAATGCCAAAGGTGTCACCCCTTCCTCTGGGAAGAAGAGAGAGTTCTGCCCGCGCCCCACCCCCGCCGCCCCCCCACTCCCCCTCCCCCACCCCCCCCCCACCCCCCGCCAAGAGGCCTATTTTCAACCTCTCCAGTCAAGTCCCTGCAGGTCCTTTCTAAGCTGTGGTTGGGAATCTTGTATTGTTCTCCAAGTGTAGGGCCTGGGAGGCAGTTCAATCATGTATGGATGTGTGTACCAGAGAGGAGTGGGGGATGAGCCTAGGCCATTCTGTCTGTGCCTACAACTGGTAGATCTCAGTTTAAGGCAGTCTGAAGCTGATACCATCCACCAGGAGGGCCTCTTTAGGAAGAACATAACCTTACAAATGCAAAAATTGACACAGACCTTGGAAGGGGCTCTGTGCAAGTGAGCTGACCCTACACAACATTGGTTTCATGGTGAGCCTTTCTCTGCTAAGACATACACCACATCCTCCCCTCACTGTAGGGTGGGGTGGGGGTGGATTGCAGAAAGAGTAAGTATAAGCCTAGGACCCTGATTCTAGTCCAGTCTCTGCCCTGAATAATCCGTTCAGGGCATAACTCTGTTCTGGCTGATCTCTAAGGTACTTTCCAGCTTTATTCCTTCATCATTTCAGGAACAAGGCCATTGAAAAGTCAATCAAGCCCTTGTTCTCTTTTTTGGAAACTCTAGTCCATCTCACATTAAACAAATGTATTTAATTAAACATGCTGGTGGCAGTGGTTTAATTGCTAAGTCATGTCTGACTCTTGTGACTCCATGGACTGCAGCCCACCAGGCTCCTCTGTCCATGGGATTTCCGAGGCAAGATTATTGGAGTGAGTTGCTGTTTCATACTCCCAGGGATCTTTCTGACCCAGGAATCCAACATTGGTCTCCTGCATTGCAGGCTAATTCTTTAGCAAGTGAGCCACCAGAGAAGCCCATTTAATTGAACATAAAGCCATTAAATATATATTTGGCTGTGTAAAACTTGGAAGTTGTTTTTACAAAGTGAAGTGTTTTCTTCACTTTGGGAAATGTCATTCATTAAGCACATCTGTACTGCAAGGCCATGAGGAGTCAGGCACTGTTCTAGATATTAGGGTACAGAGTTAACAAAAACCCCTGACTGTATGGCAACTATGTGGAATGGAGCCCAATAAGCAGATACAAAAATGAGAAATTGTGGCACATGGTGGTAAGTGCTATGAAGAAAATTAAAGCAAGAGATTTAAAAGAAAGAAAAGGAAAAAATTTAAAAAGAAAGCAAAGATGGGGATGGGTGCATGCCAAGTCACTTCAGTTGTGTCACCCTTTGTGACCTTCTGGACTGTAGCCCAACAGGCTCTTCTGTCCATGGGATTTTCCAGGCAAGAATACTGGAGTGGGTAGTCATTTCCTACTCTAGAAGACCTTCCCAACCCAGGGATCAAATCTATGTCTCTTGTGTCTCCTGCGATGGTAAGTAGATTCTTTACCACTAGCAGCATCTGGGAAGCCCCCAAAGATGGGGCTGGGGCTGGTTCATTGCATATAAAGGCCCTGGGGTTTGGCAGTCAGTTTTGACCTTTGGTAATGACAACTGGATCAGTGGTGGCCTCTGATGATAAAAGTCAGCAAGACTGGGGGTCTTGCCAGCACACTCAGGACTCTGGAGCTCAAATCTCAATTCAGGCATGATTCAGATGCTGTTTGACTTTGTTAACTCAAATAGTTTGCAGCTGGGTGTGATTTCTCAGTCATCAATGCGCATTGCTAACTTAGGAGTTTGAAACGAAATGTTTATATGCTATATCTAAGCACAAGAACGGAGAAGGCAATGGCACCCCACTCCAGTACTCATGCCTGGAAAATCCCATGGATGGAGGAGCCTGGTAGGCTGCAGTCCATGGAGTCGCTAAGAGTCGGACATGACTGAGCGACTTCCCTTTCACTTTTCACTTTCATGCATTGGAGAAGGAAATGGCAACCCACTCCAGTGTTCTTGCCTGGAGAATCCCAGGGATGAGGGAGCCTGGTGGGCTGCCGTCTGTGGGGTCGCACAGAGTTGGACATGACTGAGGCAACTTAGCAGCAGCAGCAGCAGCAGCAGCAGCAAGCACAAGGATGGCAACCAGTACTTCATTTGTAGACATCAGTTAAACATGTATTCGTGTGCTGGTTTCTATTTGAATTTGGAAGCCCATCCATGCTTTTATTTTTTTTTTTTTGAGACTTTTTTTGATGTGAACCATTTTTTTTTTCCCCCCTAAAGTCTTTATTGAATTTGTTATAACATTGCTTCTGTTTTCTGTTTTGGTATTTTGGCCACTAGGCATGTGGGATCTTAGCTCCCAAATCAGAGATTGAACCCGGCCCCTGCACTGGAAGGCGAAGTCTTAACCACTGGACCGCCAGGGAAGTCCCACCCATCCCTGCTTTTAAAGGTCTCATACATTTTTGTCTGCTCTGGAAAACTTGGAGGAATTGTGCTGAGTGAGTGACCTTCCCTGATAATGACCTCCACCCACTGAGGCAGGTGCTCTGTGGACATGAAATTGAATGAAGACCCAGACAGGCCCTGGGTGCAGAGCCCTCATTGTTTTTGCTCACATCTACCCTGGGCTTCCACCTCTCTAGAAGGAAGATCCTATTCGTGGACTATCCCATAGGGGAGTTTAAGGCTTTAGCAACATCACTGCTGGTCCTCACACAGACCTCCCAACTTTTGATGCCTTCATCGATATTATCCAGAGCGCTCCTTAAAAAACAACCCACCAGCTCCACTGTCACAGCCTGACACTCACCTATGGGTCCCACCCCACTCCTAAAAACCTGACTCCCAGAGCTGCTGGCAACAAGCGTGACCTTCCGGCTGTGCCTCCGAGAATGAATTTTCGTTCACTCTCAAACCCTTCCTCTCTTTCGCCCTCCTCCCTAGCCAAAGTGGCTCTCCCCTGTCCCCTGGGGGCGTCTTCCACTCCCGTCCCGCTCTATGGCCATGTAGGGAACTCGGCCTCCACCCGTACGGCAGCCTCCAGGCCGATCACCGTCCTCTGCTCCTTCTCCGAAGTTCACGCCATCTATTTCTGTCCTTTACTCCTTACCTCCAGCAGCTCTGGCACCAAACATGGGCCATGTGCCCTGATCTAGTCCACGATGTTCACCTGCCTGGGGAGGCCTCACCTGAGCCTGCTCCAACCCTACTGATGTCACTCCCTGGGGTGAACCTCAGCAGCAAGAAGCACCCCTTCCGCGGTCCATATCATCACCTACTCAGCGTGTCCATCCACCTGGCCCCTCGGTGGCTTCCCTTTCCTACCATAACCACAACCCACTCACCTCTCCTCAGACCCCCAATCATACCACCTGTCCCATCTCCCTCCTACGCCCCACCCAGCCACACCATCTTCATGCCATCTGATTTCCTTCCCCTGGGGGCTGGAGCCTTTTGGATGGTGTCAGCCTTTTGGAAGGAGCCCTTGCCAATGGCCTTAACTCATCTCAATTTGCCCCTCAGCCCCAAACTGTCCTGTCTTCTTTCTCTCCCCTCCTGGCCCTTGACTGGTGAAGAAAGCTATCATTCCATGCTAAATGGACCAGCTACAAAATCATTTTAACTCTGCTACTTCCTTTCCACAATCTGATCCCTTTCCCACAAAAACATGCATTTCATTACCCTGGGACTCTCTCAACCTTGGCCTTTCACAAAAACATGCATTTCATTACCCTGGGACTCTCTCAACCTTGGCCTTTCACCCTCAAATTCTTAATACCTCTCCTACTGCCAATTTCTTAAAATTACTTCACCTACCACTTTCTGGAGGCCAGTCTTTAAGAGCTTTGTCTTCTTTGCAGTAAACATGCCTTTCTTATCTCTGGGGATTAGCTGCCTCTGAGTCTCTCCAAGTCTAACTTCCTGGTCCAGGTCAAAGGCGCTCCAGGTACTGAAAACTGAAGGGAGGTCTCCTGGTGCTGTTTGTGGACTTCAAGAAATCATGGAAAGCAACAGATCAGAAAGCATAATTCTGGTTTTTCAAAGTCGAGGTAATTTCCTACAAGTATAGGCTTGGTGACCTTGCCATCAATCTCAACAGTTCACTTCAGTTCAGTCGCTCAGTTGTGTCTGACTCTTTGCAACCCCACGGACTGCAGCATGCCAGGCCTCCTTGTACATCACCAACTCCCAGAGTTTACTCAAACTCATGTTCATTGAGTTGGTGATGCCATCCAACCATCTCATCCTCTGCCGTCCCCTTCTCCCCCCGCCTTCAATCTTTCCCAGCATCAGGGTCTTTTCAAATGAGTCAGTTCTTCGCATGAGGTGGCCAAAGTATTGGAGTTTCAGCTTCAGCATCAGTCCTTCCAAAGAATATTCAGGACTGATTTCCTTTAGGGTGGACTAATTGGATCTCCTTGCAGTCCAAGGGACTCTCAAGAGTCTTCTCCAACACCACAGTTCAAAAGCATCAATTCTTCAGTGTTCAGCTTTCTTTATAGTCCAACTCTCACATCCATACATGACTACTGGAAAAACCATAGCCTTGACTAGACAGACCTTTGTTGGCAAAGTAATGTCTCTGCTTTTAAATATGCTGCCTAGGTTGGTCATAACTTTTCTTCCAAGTCTTTTAATTTATGGCTGTAATGACTTTAGAGCCCCCCACCCCAAAAAAAGTCTGTCACTGTTTCCACTGTTTCCCCATCTATTTGCCATGAAGTGATGGGACCGGATGCCATGATCTTAATTTTGTGAATATTGAGTTTTAAGCCAACTTTTTCACTCTCCTCTTTCACTTTCATCAAGAGGCTCTTTAGTTCCTCTTCACTTTCTGCCATAAGGGTGGTGTCATCTGCATATCTGAGGTTATTGATATTTCTCCCAGCAGTCTTGATTCCAGCTTGTGCTTCCTCCAGCCCAGTGTTTCACATGACGTACTCTGCATAGAAGTTAAATAAGCATGGTGACAATATACAGCCTTGACATACTCCTTTCCTTATTTGGAACCAGTCTGTTGTTTCATGTCCAATTCTAACTGTTGCTTCATGACCTGCATATGAGATTTCTCAATCTCATACAAAAATATAAAAATCAAGACTATTTTATGCCATTTAGAAAGCAGTAGAGCAATTACTTGGAACCAATACACATTTTGATGAGGTTGCTGAACTGGTAGATCAGGAAAATGCCATAAATATAGTCTATCTGGATTTCAAGTAAGGTTTTGTTTTTTTTTAAACTAAGATCTAAGATATAGTTGATTTACAATGTTGTGTTAGTCTCAGGTGTACAGCAAAGTCATTCAGCATATATATATATATATATATTCTTTCCCAGAATATAGCTTCCTGTGCTTTATAGTAGGTCCTTACTGTTTATTTTATATATAGTAGCAAGGCGTTTTTTGATAATCATCTGAGCAAGTAGAAAAATAAAGTCTGAATTACAGTAAAACTAGGAGAATTCATTACTGGGTGAGTATACTCAAAGAGTATTAAATAATGGATTCATCTCAGTCAGAAAGTATGTTTCTAGAAGTTTGCTGAAGGTACTACCCTGAGACGTACCCATTCAATACTGCCCCAGATTTTTCGGATGATAATATAGAAGGAATACTTACAAATACGTAGATAATATCTATAAAGGGAATTATGTTCGAGGGAATAATTAAAGCCAGAATTAACTGGACTGTAACAAGATATCTTTAATAGGGAAAAGTAAACACGTTAATATTGAGTGAAAGAAGCAAGTCATAGAAAAAAAATCACTATAAGATTCCTCTATATATAGTTCAAAATAGGTGGAACTTACCAGTGTATTGTTTTGGGGAATACATGTAGGAGATAAAAACCATGAAGAAAAGCAATGGAATAATCATCAGAGAAGCCAGGAAAGTTGGAAGGGAAGAGGGGACGTGATCAGGGAAAGGAACAAAGGGTCTGTAGGGGATACTTTGTAATTTCTTACCTTGGGAGATGGGGTGTTGATTGAGTCCTGTCTGACTCTTTGCGACCCAATGGACTGTAGCCCACCAGTCTCCTCTGTTCATGGGATTCTCCAAGCTAGAATACTGGAATGGGTTGCCACGCCCTCCTCCAGGGCATCTTCCCGACCCAGGGATCAAACCTGTGTCTGTTATGTCTCTTGCATTGGCAAATGGGTTCTTTACCACTAGTGCCAGCTGGGAAGCCCTTGGTGATGAAACACAGTATTTATATTATCTTTGCAAATGAATGCATTCTTTTGAGTGTTTGTTACATTTTACAGTAAAAAAATTTTTGAAAGGAATAAATCTACAGTCCTCTGGTCTAAAAAACTACCCCAAAGTTCTAATAGTCTAATCAATGTGATGTATGGAAGAGTTAGGGGACTTAGTTGATAATGAAAGTCAAAGACTCAGGTAATCAAGAGCCACTGACTGGGGTCCTGGCCAATGACCATGCACAGTCGAGGAACTGCTCTTTCCCTGGGAGGAAGGGAATTTGACCCAGGAGATGTGAAGAGTCATTGTCTGTCCTCAGATGCCTGCTTTTCCTGCTAATATGAGTTTAGGAGGATTCACGGGGGTAGTTGACTGCTGTCTTCAAACCTTTCAAGCTGTTATATGGAAGAGGAATTCAACTTGCCCAGGTAGGCTCCAGAAGACAAAATGATGTAGAAGCCACTGTGAGGCTCCATCAAGTAACTTTCTAATAGCCAGATGGCTTTGACAGGCCATGAGCTTCCCATCTCTGGATGCATTCATGCAGAGCCTGGGAGAGTTCTGTTAACAGGTAGTTGGAAAGGACATAGAAGAGTGTGATTGGTTTAAATGACCTTTCAGGTCCCTTGCAACTGCCACAGGCTCTGACTCTATGCAGTTTCATGATTCTGTGAGACTTGTGCATTATGCCTGGGAAGGTAAGCAAGAGGCTGATTCTAAAATAAGACATTTGTTTTCAAATATAAGCCTTATGTTTTGACAACCACTTCCTTTTTATTTTTTTTATTCCATGACTTTTAAAACTTTTTATTTTGTTTTGGGGTATAGCCGATTAACAATGTTGTGATAGTTTCAGGTGGACAGCACAGGGATTCAGTCATACATATGCATGTATCCATTCTCCCCCAAAGTCCCCTCCCATCCAGGCTGCCACATAATACAGAGTACCCTGTGCTATACAGTAGGTCCTGGTTGACAGACACTTTCTTTTAAAACCATTAAATGGCATTGTAACATGTATAATATCATATAAGAAACATATCACCAGTCCAAGTTCGATGCAGGATACAGGATGCTTGGGGCTGGTGCACTGGGATGACCCAGAGGGATGGTATGGGGAGGGAGGTGGGAGGGGGGTGGTTCAGGATTGGGAACACATGTACACCCGTGGCGGATTCATGTTGATGTATGGCAAAACCAATACAATATTGTAAAGTAATTAGCCTCCAATTAAAATAAATAAATTTAAATTTAAAAATATATAAAATATAAAATCAATAAATGGTATTGGTACCTTGCATTTCTCAGATTTCAATGGCCAAAGGCTTTGAGACCCTATCACCACCAACAGAAACATCACTTTTCCAGATGTGCTTCCAGATTCTTGGTGCTGGAGAGATTCCTGAGGTCCGGTTTCAACCTCCCATCCAGCTGCAAGAACACAAGAGGGGCTCAGAGCGATCCCCGGAATCACAACTGATGGATGGAAGCTGGGACTTGTGCTATTCTCTCCTGCCACCTGCTGGCCCTTCCCTTCACCTCCTGCTTCTCCAGGTTGTTGGAGGTGTCCACGTGACACCCAGAATTCCTTCCGGGGAGGGACCCTTCCTATAAGGGGAAAAGCTTGGATGACTTCCAGTGCCTCTTACTAAATCTAGGAAAAGCATAAATTCACAGAAGATGAGGGCTGGAAGAGACCTTTAGTTCAGTTCAGTCGTTCAGTCGTGTCCGACTCTTCGCGACCCCATGAATCGCAGCACCCCAGGCCTCCCTGTCCATCACCAACTCCCGGAGTTCACTCAGACTCACGTCCATTGAGTCAGTGATGCCATCCAGCCATCTCATCTTCTGTCGTCCCCTTCTCCTCCTGCCCCCAATCCCTCCCAGCATCAGAGTCTTTTCTAATGAGTCAACTCTTTGCATGAGGTGGCCAAAGTATTGGAGTTTCAGCTTTAGCATCATTCCTTCCAAAGAAATCCCAGGGCTGATCTCTTTTAAAATGGACTGGTTGGATCTCCTTGCAGTCCAAGGGACTCTCAAGAGTCTTCTCCAACACCACAGTTCAAAAGCATCAGTTCTTCCTCATTCAGCCTTCTTCACAGTCCAACTCTCACATCCATACATGACCACAGGAAAAACCATAGCCTTGACTAGATGGACCTTTGTTGGCAAAGTAATGTCTCTGCTTTTCAATACGCTATCTAGGTTGGACATAACTTTCCTTCCAAGGAGTAAGCGTCTTTTAATTTCATGGCTGCAGTCACCATCTGTAGTGATTTTGGAGCCCCAAAAAATAAAGTCTGACACTGTTTCCACTGTTTCCCCATCTATTTCCCATGAAGTGATGGGACTGGATGCCATGATCTTCGTTTTCTGAATGTTGAGCT
>NW_011494695.1:227411-300194 GCF_000754665.1 Bison bison bison | reverse complement strand
TCTGAGGTTACTGATATTTCTCCTGGCTATCTTGATTCCAGCTTGTGTTTCTTCCAGTCCAGCATTTCTCATGATGTACTCTGCATAGAAGTTAAATAAGCAGAGTGATAATATACAGCCTAGACGTACTCCTTTTCCTATTTGGAACCAGTCTGTTGTTCCATGTCCAGTTCTAACTGTTGCTTCCTTAACTGTTGCTCTCTAAGGAAGAGACCTTTGAACTCTTCTAACCCAAAACCTTCAAACTGATAGCCCATAAGTGATGGGCGGGTCTGACTGGATCCAGCAGTGGTGAATAATTTTGAGCTCTCATATACACATCTGGAAATTTGACTGAAAATGAGATTTGTGATGTCATTTGCTATTGGATATTCGTGAAGTCTCAAAACTGAGAGCAGTAAGTAGTTGAGCACATCCACCTTCTAGTTGCAAGACACTCCAATAGCCAGATTACAACGGTGCATATCCCCTTCCTCTTGGCTACTATAGAGGAAGACCAAGCGGTAAGAAAGCCTCCTAAAATCTGTCTTTTTAGCCTTGGCCCCACCCCTAGAGGAGCTGGCTGCTGGCGGCAAGGGGAGGATGGAGAAGTTGGAAGAGGCAGAGGGGAGAATCAGACTTGAATCAGAAGGTGGGCTGAAGTTTGGAATCCTATTTGTAATTAAAGTTTGGATTTAAATGAGACTGGAATTTAAAAAAAAAATTTTTTTTGAAGTAGAGTTGAATTACAATGTTGTGTTAATTACTGCTGTGCAGCAAAGAGAGTCAGTTATATATATCTATACATTCTTTTTCATATTTTTTTCATATTATGGTTTAATCACAGGATATCGAATATAGTTTCCTGTGCTATGTGGTAGAACCTAGTTTATCCATTCTATGTAAGACTGGAGTTTTTAATACATAAAAGGAAATTGCCATTTTAAGATGGAACTGTTCCTATCCTGGGAAGTGGGTCAGAAATCACAGAATCTGGCCTATTCATCCGAAGTATCCACCAACGGTAGGGAAATCAAACCATTGTTGAAAATGATAAAGATAAACAGCCCTGGGACTTCCCTGGTGGGTGGGGTAAGCGGTTAAGACTCCGCCTTCCAATGTAGGGGGGGTGTGGGTTCATTTCCTGGTTGGAGAGTTAAGATCCCACATGGTTCGTGGCCAAAAAACCAAATCATAAAACAGAAGCACTATTGTAACAAATTCAATAAAGACTTTAAACATGGGCCACATCAAAAAAACACCAAAATCTTGCGGGGGCGGGGAGGAGGGGAAAGCCCCTTCTTTTTCCCTACATTGCCAAGTTCAACCTTCAGTGAATTGGTTACTCATTGGCTTATCCTATGGAATTCAATTTCCCCGTGACAACTCTCAGGTGGGGCTGAGCAGCAGCACCGCCGCCCCCCCTCCCACCCCCCGCCCATTTAGAAGGGCTACCCACATGTGCTGTGCACACACTTGCCCACCCCACCCCAGCGGCCCTCAGTCCCATCACTTGCCTGCCCCCCACAGAGCTAGGATTTAGAGCCCTCCTTTGCTCCTATTCCTTTTCCCCTGGGTACCATAAGGCCCAGAGGGGACATGTGACTTGCCGTAAGTCACACAGAAAAGGAACTGAGTTATATCCTAAAACCCACACTCCTAAAAGTAAGATCTAGGATGAAAAGGGTGAATGGCTCCCCCTCCTTCACCTACACTGGATCTTCCCCGCCATCCTTTCTGCAGCAGTAAGCAGAGGCACTGGGGCAGCGGGTGGCTAAGGTATTAAGGGCAGAGAACCAAAGCGGGGGCTGGGGCGCTGACATCACAAGACGCCTGAGGTCAGTCCTGTTCCCACCTCCTCCCCACCCCCAAGCATAAACCGAGGTGAAGAAGCTGTCTTCATTTCCTTTGTTTGTGCTCCACTAAGGTCAGATTTTAATTAGAACACATGAGTTCATTGAGAGAGAACCCTGTACCTCCTTGTCCCCGCAGAGGTTGTTTCATGGGGAAGAACACCAGGCCACTGCCCACCTTCTTGTTCCTCTCCATTTCTGAGCTCCTGACCATTCCCTCGGCCCCAGCCAGGGGTGACTCTGGGAAGGGGTTGGGCATTTTCTTTTGGATTAAATGCCCCAGGAGGCAAAATCATAGAGAAGCACCCCTGCCCACACACACCCCTACACACATACACACCAAACACACACACCACCTTTCGCTGAGCCCCTGCTGCATCCAGTCCAAGAAGCAGGCAGATTGAGCTAAGTCCAGGTTTAGACATTTGCCTTTAATTAAAAAAAAAAAAAAAAACCCAACTGGTACTACTGGTTGCCTCCAAGAAGGGGAACTGGGAACATTTATCATTCTATACCCTTTTTCTCTTTTAAATAGACTTTAGTTTTTAGAGCAGTTTCAGGTTCACTGCAAAATTGAGAAGATACAGAGATTTCCCATGTATTTCTTGCCCCCACACCCATACCCAAAGCCTCCCCTACTATCAACACCCTCCCACACCAGAGGGTACATTTGCTACAGTTGATGGGCCTACAGGACTTGTCATTATCACCCACAGTCTACAGTTTACAGTTGGGTTCACTCTGGGGTCCGCTAGGGGCTGGACATTCTGAGTTTGGACAAATGTATAAAGAGGTGTATCCACCATTAGAGTACTATCCAAAGAGTTTCACTGCTCGAAAACACCTGTGCCCTTCTTTTCCTTTCAAATTCTGAATTCCTACTCATATCAAAGAAAACATTTTAAATATTCTTCCCAACTCCGAATCCTGGGAGATCCATGGAATTCACAGCTGCTTGGAGGAAGGAGAGGGCACGCTGAAGCGAGGGAGGGTCTGTATGTTTCCTTTACCCTTTGTTGTTGTTCAGTCGCTCAGTCATGTCTAACTCTTCACAACCCCGTGGACTGCAGCACGCCAGACTTCCCTCTCCTTCACCATCTCCTGGAGTTTGCTCAAACTCATGTCCATTGAGTTTGTGATGCCCTCCAACCATCTCACCTTCTGTCACCCCCTTCTCCTCCTGCCCTCAATTTTGCCCACCATCAGGGTCTCTTCCAATGAGTTGGCTCTTTGCAACAGGTGGCCAAACTACTGGAGCTTCAGCATCAGTCCTTCCAATGAATATTCAGGGTTGATTTCCTTTAGGAATGACTGGTTTGATCTCTGTGCAGTGCAAGGGTCTCTCAAGAGTCTTCTCCAGCACCACAATTTGAAAGCATCAGTCCTTCAGTTCTCAGCCTTATTTATGTCCTGCATTTGTACACATTTGTCCATGACTACTGGAAAAACCATAGTTTTGACTATACAGACTTTCGTTGTCTGTATAGTCTGTATAGAGTGATGTCATAACTTGTCTTCCAAGGAGTAAGCGTCTTTTAATTTCATGTTTGCAATCACCATCTGCAGTGATTTTGGAGCCCCCCAAAATAAAGTCTGTCACTGTTTTCACTGTTACCCATCTATGTGCTACGAAGTGATGGGACCAGATGCCATGATCTTAATTTTCTGAATGTTGAGTTTTAAGCCAACTTTTTCACTCTCCTCTTTCACCTTCATCAAGAGGCTCTTTAGTTCTTCTTCGCTTTCTGCCATAAAGGGTGGTGTCATCTGCATATCTGAGGTTAGTGATATTTCTCCAGGAAATCTTGCTCCCTGCTTGTGCTTCCTCTAGCCCAGCATTTCTCATGATGTACTCTGCATATAAGTTAAATAAGCAGGGTGACAATATACAGCCTTGATGAACTCCTTTCCCTATTTGGAACCAGTCTGTTCTTCCATGTCCAGTTCTAACTGTTGCTTCGTGACCTGCATACAGATTTCTCAAGAAGCGGGTCAGGTGGTCTGGTATTCCCATCTCTTTCAGAATTTTCCACAGTTTGTTGTGATCCACACAGTCAAAGGCTTTGGCGTAGTCAATAAAGCAGAAATAGATGTTTTTCTGGAACTCTCTTGCTTTTTTGCTGATCCAACGGATGTTGGCAATTTGATCTCTCGTTCCTCTGCCTTTTCTAAATCCAGCTTGAACATCTGGAAGTTCATGGTTCAAGTACTGTTGGAGCCTGGCTTGGAGAATTTTGAGCATTACTTTACTAGAGTGTGAGATAAGTGCAATTGTGCAGTAGTTTGAGCATTCTTTGGCATTGCCTTTTTTGGGATTGGAATGAAAACTGACCTTTTCCAGTCCTGTGGCCACTGCCGAGTTTTCCAAATTTGCTGGCATATTGAGTGCAGCACTTTCACAGAATCATCTTTTAGGATTTGAAATAGCTCAACTGGAATTCCATCACCTCCACTAGCTTTGTTCATAGTGAAGCTTCCTAAGGCCCACTTGACTTCGCATTCCAGAATGTCTGGCTCCAGGTGAATGATCATACCATGGTGATTATCTGGGTCATGAAGCTCTTTTTTGTACAGTTCTTCTGTGTATTCTTGTCACCTCTTCTTAATATCTTCTGCTTCTGTTAGATCCATACCATTTCTGTCCTTTATTGTGCCCATTTGTGCATGAAATGTTCCCTTGGTATCTCTAGTCTTTCCCATTCTATTGTTGGAGTAAGTTATGTAAACCTTATTGGGTGCTGACTATGTTAACCAAAGAACAAAAATTTCAGAGTTCTGAAGGGATGATTGAATAATATAATGAAGCAATAGGCTTCATAACTGAAGACAATTCTGGTAAGGCCGAGCTGGATAGAAGACCATTGCCTCAAATAATATTTTCCCTTTATATTTCTCAGTCTGTAATTTTAACCTGTTGACCCTGCATTTTGACTAAGAGCTAAAATGGTTCAAGATCAACAGACTAGCCCTCAACACCTGGAAGATCCTGTTCTCATAAGCATATCCCAGAAATCATAAGCAAATGTTGACCTTCTTTTTACAAGGCAAACCGCTGAGGCAGAAACCAAAATACCAGCAAGTACGCAGACATCTAAGGCTTCATCTAGGCAGGATGTAAAATGTCAGGCCATTAATCTTATATTTTTAATGCAGTGGTTACAAAGGATGGGGCTGATGTGGGATTGAAAAACAATACTGAGTTTAGAGAATTCCTCCCCGCCTCCCTTTTTTTAACCCTTAAATACTGACACCCACTCACCAGGGTTGGGAACTAGCAAAAGCTACATGGGATTCCAGGGTGAGCGTTCATTTCCCAGCCTCCATTCCTTGGCTGTCAACAAAGGCAGAAAATGCCTAGTCAGGGCCCATTGGCGCTTGCCAACACAGAGACCTGTTTCTTATTTCATCCGGCAGAGTGCAGAGCTGTAGTTACCATCACTAAGGTGGAGAGCTTGGCATCCCTCCAACAACTGATACCGTGAATTCAGCAAGACAAACGAAGCAATCAGTTGTGAGACAGAAAAACAGGGGTGTGTATATTCTAATGGTAAGCCATGGTTAACACACAGTGTTAGGTATCAGTATTTTGTGTACTTTTGAGTCCAGCCACCTCATGCGAAGAGTTGACTCATTGGAAAAGACTCTGATGCTGGGAGGGATTGGGGGCAGGAGGAGAAGGGGACGACAGAGGAGGAGATGGCTGGATGGCATCACTGACTCGATGGACGTGAGTCTGAGTGAACTCCGGAAGTTGGTGATGGACCGGGAGGCCTGGTGTGCTGCGATTCATGGGGTGGCAAAGAGTCGGACACGACTGAGTGACTGAACTGAACTGAAGAATATAAATGAATCTACATTTCTCTATGTGAAAATTCTGTTTCCACCTACATTCCTCAGATAGGTTGACTGACTCAAAAACTTAAACCCCAGAATTCTAGTAGCTAAGGCAGTTAAAACCAAAAGAATGCAGGTTTGCCTTGACTAGTGAGAAACAGAACCCAGTATCCTCTAATGTAGCGGTCCTCAACCTTTTTTGGCACTAGGGACTGGTTGCATGGAAGACGACTTTTCCTTGGACTAGGATGGGGTGGGGTGGGGGATAGTTTTGGGATGATTCAAGGATGTTACACTTATTGTGCAGTTTATTTACAGTCCATGGAATTCTCCAGGCCAGAATACTAGAGTGGGTAGCCTTTCCCTTCTCCAGGAAATCTTCCCAACGCAGGGATCGAACCCAGGTCTCCCACATTGCAGGCAGATTCTTCACCAGCTGAGCCACAAGGGAAGCCCCTCACTTATTTCTATTAGGTCAGTTCTACCTCAGATCACCAGGCATTAGATCCCAGGGGTTGGGGGCTTTTGAGTCCTGCCCCAAGGACACAGGTGCAAGGCTTTGCACCAAGGCCAGATAAGTGGAGCCCAGAACCAATGTCACCTCCAAAGCTGACTAAGCCCCTTTGTAATCATTGCCAAAAGCCCCTGTGACCATCACTAACAGGATTCCTGACTCCAAATTAAGCAAAAATGCCCACCCTGGTAGTCACCCTACAGACCTTAACCAATCACCTAATGCCAACCTTCCGATTTTGTATTGAGGCTATAAAAATTGGTTACTAACCCACGAAAAGCGATGGCTCTCCATGGTCTGTCAGGTGGTCGGCCTACTGCACTCACGGAGCCCACGTTTTGTTCTAATAAACTCACTCCCTTCTGAAATGCTGTGTGTCTGGAAATCCTTTTCCAGTCTGTGCTCGGACTTCCTCAACGGGGGCCCCTGCTCTAATAAACATTTAAGAAGTCAAATATGCTTTTTACAGCTGGGAGAGAAGTCTGTTTCTGTGGTTCCTCCTACCCTGGTACCTCCTGCCAACACACTGGGTAACGTGTGTTGTCAGCAGTGACAACACAGGATCTCAGAAGGGCTGGCTCTGTTAACAGAGCACTGGCCCTGAGCTACCACATTCATCAAGGGTACCATTCCAACAAGTCTGCAGTTCACACCTCATCCAGGGGTCCGGGTCTCAGGCAGACCCCTAGGAACTCTAGAGGGGTGGGGAACTGAGTTGTAGACTTCACATTCTGGTGCACGGAGATCACAGCCCCGAGACTACGAGGTCTTCAGTTCTCTTCCTGAAATCCCTGGGCATCTCCCCTTTGCTCTACGTTGTTCTCTTCTTCCTGCTAAAGAGCAAAACTGACTGTTCGAAGGGCATCATCCCATGTAGCCAAGAACCTCCTTCTTCCTACTTGTCTAAAGTACACACAGCCCATCAATGAGACTGCGTCATGGAGGAAAGGAAAGTGAAAGCCCACACGCACACTTGGTTCTTCTCAAACTATAAGCTTTTATTCTATTTTACATGTCATTCATCCAGAACACGACGCGTACATGGGTGGCATCGTTCATACTCAACATGAAATGACGTGATGCACACAAGTCACTTGCCCTGTGCTGGGCCCCCGTGCACCAGGCAGGAAAGGGCTCTCACGAAGCCCACCCTGAACGGTGGCCTGCTGGGGCACCGGATGTGCTGTCCTCATTTCCTAGCTCTTACACACTCCCTGGAGTTAGATGGGTCGAGATGGACATTTAGCTTGGAACTGAAGTTTCTAATTTTACAGTGCTGAGTACAGCTGGACTGTTTCCCAGCCTACTTCAGAATCAAGATGCTGCCCACTCACTCTACTGTGATCATTCTGAGTGTGGGATTTATTATTCACAACGCTGTCCTTCAAATCAAACAGAGAAAAGCAGGCTTTCAAGACCACAGGTCAGCAAAAATTGGAACGTGTTTTCCATTTCTCCATCCTGCTCAGTTTTTCCCATAACCTGATCCAGCCTGGAAGACGAGAGCTTTCTGTCTCTGATGGATACAAATGTGGGAGGAACAGCTTTGGTCTTAAAAAAGAGGCCAGAACCTACTTCCCTCTCTAATCTTGCTACATGTGTGGCTCACACCTTCCTTCCCAAGTGGAAGGAACAGTTCAAAGGTTCACCAAAATCTGGGCTTTAGACAATGTTCAACACAGCACAGCAACAAAAACAGATACTGAAGGGGATCCACCACAGCTGAGCGCCTACTTTGCAAAGGTCAAAACCTTCCCTATTTTGGTCAACTCCCTAAAGTCTGTTCTATCCCATGCACTGTGACAAACTTCCCTTGCCCAAAAGATTGTGACTCCAGGTCAAAAAAGGTGGATAAGAAATAACTTCTCAAGCTACAGGAATACGACAGTTTGTTAAGTAAATAATCATGTGACCCTCACCTGCACACAGATCGGAGCAGGGAGACTGGAGGCGGAGTGGAAAAGAGAAATGCTCACGGTGTGTGATTTGATCAAGGGCACAGCTTACAGAAATGCCAACAGTCTGGAATTTTCCTATAAAAAGCTGAGGGAACATGTCAATAGCCAGAAATGAGATGACTTCAATGCCAACAGTTTGACCTGTTGGCACTGAGCCAATGTTCTCAGAAGAAAAAGAGGATGCTTCCTCTGGGGCCATGGGAGCTGGTCAAAAACCCTGCCCATCGCACAGAAAGAGGGGGAAGAGGGGCAATCAGCAAAGAGCAGGGGCAATCAGCAAAGAGCAGCTAGAAAGGGTCGAGGGCCAGGGATTTGAAACCAGTGTCAGCTAAGAGTTTACCATGTGGACCCCAGGATCTCTCACACTACAGTAAAAATAGATGTATTCTTCCAAAGTTCTTCCTGTATATGCTGTAACATGGGGCAGAGAGATGAGGTTACACAGGCAATGCCAGAGGCAGTCTCCCCACTCTAGACAGCTGCAGCACTTCATTTACAGTCACCAGGTGGGAGGGCTATCTGATTGAAGAAGCACAGTTGCTGATTTACACTGAATCAAGAAGGTGCCTGAGAAAGGTCGTCCACTCTGGCCCCCACGGGCATCTGGGACAGACACATCTGTCAGTGAAGGAGGAAGATCACCTCTGGAGAACCTGTCAGATTAAGCCCACGTGACAGAGAAGGGTTTCACAGCCTGATTACCCTAAGAACCAGCTTGGGGAGGGAACTAATGAGCAAATTCTAAGAAGTTATAGATTACTGTCCTCCCAAATAAAAATGAGTCTTTATTGTTACATTTCCAACTCACAGAGTTCCAGGCTGTCATGAGACATATATACAGAGATAATCACTAATCTATGCGTTCATCTTCTGCACCCTCTCAGAATTTGGCCCAAGACGTTTTCCAGTTCAACCCCACACACCAACTTGGGATAAACAGAAATAAGTCTTGTTTCTATTCCACTATTACAGGTAGAGTATCTGTTGGAGGAGGTGCTTTTGCTGGGTTGGAACAGAGCTGAAGACTTCTGGGTGGGGTTAAAGTGTGAACCTCTCTGCCTTCTGACCCACAGACTTTGTGTCTTTCCTTTTCATTGTTTTGTCTCTTTCCATAGCGGTTGCTTTACAGGTTGTCACAGAGATCTCTCTTCTATTCAGAGTCACCCTGGAAGACAGGTGGTTCAGATGAGCAGGACTGTTACCTATTAAGTTACTGAGTCTACAACTGAGGAATCTGAGCTCCAGGATTACCACTCAAAATAAATATTATTTCAAAGTAAATAACAAACTACTCGGCTGGCAAGTGACATGCTTTAGTCTTTCTAAACCGTAACTGCCAAGTAGACTTGGGCTTTATGCTACATCCCAAGACAGAAACCAGGTAACCTACATCTTCAAAGGAATTCACAGAGCACTCCTTCCTGTTTCTTCCCTCAATGCTGAGAAATGACTTTGGAGCCGGAAGCTGTAATATACAACTTGGGGCTCAGGTAAAAACTGCCATAAGGCCCAAATCTGATTAACATCGACTATTCTTTTTCTTAAGTCTGATGGTGCCTGGGTGGAGGCTCTCAATGGGAAAAGGAAGGATATAGCAGGTGGAAGCTTGGAGAAGCTGAGAGATGAGGGCAGATCCATTAACAAACTCGGATGGCACAATGGGACATGACCAGGGAAGCCAGTTATCTTCTGAAAATATCACTATCACTTTCAAAACCCATATCTTTTTTTTTTCCTTAACCAGGAAGTCAGGGGTGAGAGGAACATTCACTTATATTGCTCATCAATACGTTCTTCTTAACAGAACTGAGACTATTTTAAGAATATGAGGAGCTTTTCAAGACATGTGTTTTCAGGACAGACCGCAGTAATAGAAATACTTTCCAGAGTTGGTTCGTTCTAGAGTCTATTCCAAGAACAGGGGCGGCCAACTTTCGTGAGGTTCCAAGGCATGTTCTGGCAAAAATATTTTCACTTTCCTAAAATGATATGCTCTACTGAAGTCCAACTATACTGTATACACATTTATATACACATATACACTCATCTGATCCTTTGCTGACAGCAAAAAAGGGAACACTTTTTTTAAACTCCAAAGTTGGTAATATTTGTAGAATATTATGAAGGCAGAATTTTGGTTGGTTGTTTTTTTATGACTCAGAACATAGATGAAAACTTCTGCACACTGCCCCAAATTCACATCTTTAAAAGGTCCTTTCCTCCATTCACATGAATTCGTCTGAATCATTGCCATCCTGTAAGAGACAAAACAGTGAAACCATAAAAGCCTTCAAAATAAGTAATTCAATTTAAAAACTGTAGAGTATTAAGTAACAAGCTTCCTTATGATGAACTATAGAATTCAATTAAAAATAATTAAATTCAATCATTTCTTCTCTATCTTAAATTGTTAGTTGTTTAGAACAGCGACAAGAGCAGCTGTGTTCTCTAAGGTGTCATCACTACATGGCCTGGATTGCCCGGCAATGAGAGACCAATGAGTTCCAGACTGTGAAGTGAGGCCCAATGACTTACTATAGGGTGCAGAAAACATGACTCCTCCTTCAACAAACAGGCCACAATATGAAACAAAACAAATACTGCCTCGATGTTTTAATGTCAACAAAGCTATAAATATGCAAAAATATGTTTCATCTAAATTCCATTATTTTGGGCCTCAGGGTATCATGTATTTGTTATTTCACAAGGTGGCATCTCTCTTTTTTTTAAATGGAAACAGTCATCCAGAAGCTACAGGCTAGTTACCAAGTTAGCTGGCTTGCCAAGTTTTTGTTAAAAAAAAATCCTCACATGGCAGTGGTACCTGTGTAAGGACTGATTTTATTGTGTATAGACAAGCCCTGGAGACCAAGCACAAAAGTGAACCCCGGAGCTCCTTTCTGGGCTTTCCTGGCGGCTCAGACAGGAAAGAATCTGCCTGCAATTAACACAGGAGGCCCGGGTTCGATCCCTGAGTCGGGAAGATACCTTGGGGGACGGAATGGCAACCCACTCCAGTATTCTCACCTGGGGAATTCCATGGACAGAGGAGCCTGACAGCTCCGTCAAGTCCAGAGCATTGCAAAGAGTTGGACACAGCTGAGCGACTTTCACTGTGAAGTTGCTTTCTGAGCTACTGCATACCCTAAGACAACTGCTCTGGACGCCAACATTCATTAATACTGTGAGTTCTGGTACATTTGCGTGAAAATGTCGTAACCTGAACACAACATTGTTTTGGCTTCTCTCTCTTTCCCATGCTTTATACCTGCCTTGATAGAGAGGGAGAGGACTTAGGCTTACAGGTACGCAACATGCTTTTCTCCTTAATAGCTTGTGTTAAAGATGGGCAGGGAAACAGGGGAAAAGGTAGAAAACAGTGGTTTCTGGGAAGTCTGGCTTGATTTCCATTCAGCAGGCTTCTCTGTGCCTGCTTCAATTAGCACAAGGAATTCAGGCCACAGTGAAAATGCCTTGGATAATTATACAAAATGCAAACTACTGTTTATAGTCTATCCACGCACACGAACTCTGACTGCCCAAGAGTTCTACACTGAAATAATAGTATCAGAGATGTTGAAAGAGTCATCCTATATCTTCGAAGGTCAGCTTGAAATCCAAGGATGATCTGAGGATGTTTGTGTCTCCAAAACTCACTAAGATAATGTGGCTTGGTGCCAATCAAAGTGAATTACTCCCAATAAAACCTATGAGTTAGATCTGTGGAGTTCCCATGTGTCAGGGGATCTGTGTTTTTTGGGGATTACAGTAACTTTTAAATATATAGCTGCAATCCAAGACTTGACTTGGACAACTTCTGTATTTTAGATTCCCTTTAAGAGTCAAAATATTTTGGGGGAAGATTCCCTGGAGAAGGGAATGGCTACCTACTCCAGCATTCTTACCTGGGAAATCCCATAGGCAGAGGAGCCTGGTGGGCTACAGTCCATGGGGTAACAAAGGAGTCAGACACAATTTAGTGACTAAACAAGAGTCAACATGCTTTTCAGTGGAGCAAAACAGGTTTCTCGTCATCCACTTAAAAAGTGATAAGCAAATAAAATGTCACAAGAAACGGTCCATGGTTCCTGATATCAAATTTAGAAATTAGAAAGAAATGATAGATGGAAGAAAATTATTCTAAACAGGAGAGCAAAAACTCAAAATTAAAACTAACCTCAGGGTGGAAGACTTAATATTTTTCCTGATGAACTTGTGTAAGCTAAGTTAAAAATTAAGTTGTGTCTTAGGTAAACACCAGTCTTTGGCTGAAACTCAACTGACCAAGCTGTGGATTCAAAAATGTTTGCGTCCCTTTAACAGAAGATGGTTACAAGGAGAATGAAAGTCCATTTTTTTGAAGGAGGAAGAGCTACGCGAGTCCTTGCACTGTGAGAGAACAGAAACACCCAGCACAACACTTCCTCTGAAATCTGAACCTGGTTCCGGCATGGGAATAGCAGCAGGAGTGACGGAGGGAGAAGAAAGGCAGGAAGATTAGTAATCCTTTGGTCTACAAACCTGACCTTCTAATCCTGGAACTTTTAACATGTCACTCATCGGGTAGTGTCTATACAAAGATGTATATTTGTGTGTGTATATGTGTTTCTTAATTCCAAAACAACATCCAAACTTTGAAAATCCATAATGAAAATGGCTAAGGTCATACACAATATACACGCCAGATTTCTGCTGGGAAGTTGTCTCTAAATAACAGAAAACTTCAATAGCAACAACAACCATAGCAAAGACATCAGACCTGGGTTATGTTAACAACTTCTGCTCAACTGTTAAACTGTTTCTCAGAGTAGTTTCCAGAAGGGATTAAATACACTTCATCTCTTGATACTGATGCTCCGTGGATAAATAACAACTAAGGACTATATGGATAAGAAATAATAATGACTGTTTATATTCATAGAGTTGTCTAAGTCAAGGAGGAACTTTCACACACATGACCTTCTTTAAATTCTACAACAGCCTCATGAGATACTGTCTCTCTTTACTGCTGATGAATACTCCCTCGGAGAGGTTAAGTAACTTTATTAGTCTTATCCAATTAGTAAATGGCAGTTTAAGCCTCAGAACTTCAACGTCAAGGCTCTATTTAATTACCTAATACTACTCTGGAATTTTTCACGAATAAATTATAAAGGTACATCTCTGACTCATAAAGGAGCACCATAACTTTAGTTCTCCAAAGGGACAGGAATAAGACTACTGTTCTCATCAAGTTTTAGAAGGACATTTACAGACGAACAAGGTGGAAAATCCTACAATTACAATTCACGCACTGAATATGGGGTTTGGTGAGGTGACCTTTAAGGAAACTTAAGTTCTGTTATTTCTAAGCATCTAAAGCAGTGTTGCTTAACAGTATTTTTTTCTGTCATGGAAATGACCTACTTCTATACCATCCAATAGCATAGCCACTAGACACACGCGGCTAGTGTGACTGAGACACTGAGTTTTTAAATTAAATCAAATTAAATGTAATTTAAATAGCCACATGCAAAGAGTGCCCAGTGCAAGGGACAACACATCTAAAGCATCATATACTATACTATAAACACGCAACACAGAAGCAAATACACCTGTCTAACTTCATTTTTTTTTGCACAGACTGTTTAATAATGGCCTAACTATGCTATTTCCAGCCACTTCAAAATAAATTTTGGGCAAGACAGCACTTGTGGACAGTAAGTCCCTGCCACAGTTCCAATAAAATAATGATGTGCTTGCTGATGCTAAGAAGACCCCTTCTACACTATAATGTGGATCACCATCTTTCTCTATCTTAGGTCCTGAGGAACATGAAGACAACCAATGTTGGTGCTTAGACTACAGTTAAGATCTTTCATTTACTTTAACTGAAGGTGATAATTTTGTCCTCACTCAATTAAAACATAGAATCTGCAGTCACATTACTATAGAACATTAATAAATAAAGGCATTTTTGGCATGCCTGCTGGAAAAGAGGGAAACAGGGAATGAAAAAGTTTTTGAAAACAAACACGTGATGAAGTCCACAGGGAAGGTGGGCAGTGTCTAATAGAATCCACCTGAGTGTTCAATCATTGCCAAACCATTGTCAAGCCAGCCTCAACATGTCAACCAACACTGGCCAGAAACTCAATCATTACAAACTCAGTGAGTTATTTCAAGGCACAAAATTAGAGTGAATAACTTGAATGTACCTGATTTGAAGACATATTCTCAACTTTCATTAGTGATGAATAGCTCCTAGAAGAAAAAAAAAAAAACAACACACATTTTAAGTAAGATTTTCTGGCTGGCAAGTATTTCATGAACATTTACCAAGTATCTAGCAATGCTGAGGGCCTTCTGAAGAAAAGAGCATCTCTGCTGTGACTTGCAGAGAAGGCAATGGCACCCCACTCCAGTACTCTTGCCTGGAAAATCCCATGGATGGAGGAGCCTGGTAGGCTGCAGTCTATGGGGTCACACAGAGTCGGACATGACTGAAGTGACTTAGCAGCAGCAGCAGCTGTGACTTGTCATCTCACTGGGGTTTGTTCTTTTCTAACTTCAATCACTTGAACCTTGGGCTTCAACTCTGATCTCTGAAGCTGCCAACTCTGAAACATCCCCACCTTAGATAGACTGAGGTCCTACCCTTGGTCTTTTCTGATCTGTCACACACTTCTCTATTGACTCCTTTTCTGATTGCTGCTTATTCCTTCCAGTTTCAATGTTTACATGGTGAGCTAGACTTCAACGTTAATAAAAGTTTGTTACAGTATGACAAAAGCCAAGTTAAGTTATGCAAGGTTCTAACAGAGCAGGTGAGCAGGCTATGACCAGGAATCCAACTACGGAGATGAAACTGACCTGGACACACTGCGGGGGAACTACAGACACTCCTCTCCAGTGTGTGTCAATAAACGACGGTGTCCCCTGGGAGACTCACAGGTACCTGTTTAAGGGCGCTCCAAAATCCACATGAAATTGAGTAGGAGCTGTTTTGCTTCTCTCACTTTCCAAGCAAGGTCACTTCTAAGACTCCGACTACTTTCAGAACCTAGGCTACGTTTCTTCTGCTACATCCTTACTCTAAGTGTGGCTTACAGCACAGCAGGTAAGGAAGGAACATGTCACTCAAGGCTTCCTCTCTACAGGTAACCCTACACAAAGATTCTCTACACAAAAATCCCATTAGATGTTAACCTATAGGGCAAGTGTGAGCCAAAAAGCTCACACTTAGTCTAAAGAGCTAATGAACAAGATGGTAAGTGAGAATTAGTATGTGGAGTCTAAATAAGAGGAATTTTTCATTATTGTGTAAATGAATAAAATGGTTAATAGAAGGACTGATGCTAAAGCTCTGATACTTTGGCCACCTGATGCAAAGAACCGACTCACTGGAAAAGACCCGGATGCTGGGAAAAACTGAAGGCAGGAGGAGAAGGTGACAACAGAGGATGAGATGGTTGGATGGCATCACCGACTCAATGGACATGCGTTTGAGTAAACTCCAGGAGTTGGTGATGGACAGAGAGGCCTGGTGTGCTGCAGTCCATGGGGTCACAGAGAGATGACTTACCGACTGATCAACAACAAAATATACTGGTATAACCTTCACAGTTCGGCGTTCTCCCAACAATCTAAATATTTCTTTAAGAAAACTACCTCAAAGAATGATCTTTACATAGACCTACTCAGAGTATCAGATTACTGGAATTTCTGCACACTGAGGACAGGGTAGGTAAAGCACGTATTTGTAAGAACAAGATGGAGTTCTGTCTTTAGGGACTGCTGCTCTTCTCATCTGAGAAGGAAGCTGGTGCCTTCTGTGTCGTGGGTTTTGCTCTGTTCTGAGCTAAAGGCTGATGGATAGACTCCTGACTAGAGCTTAAAGAACCTAGACTTTATAATGGCAATTCCATCCTTTTTTATTCTCCTGATAGAAATTAGAAATGAAAATCTGATTGCCATTCTCATTCAGAAAGTTGAAAAAGGGAGTTTAGAGTCTAAACAATGGCATTAGAATTGGGAAGAAGTTGGGCATCACCAAGATATGAGGCTATGAAGGACTTCCTCCCTGAAACCATTTGGAAGCACTGCAGATACCGTCCAGGGTGAGAATGTCTTCTCACTTTATCTGTAGAATTCCCCAAAGATTAAAACATCAATTTCTTCAGCTATCACAGCAGACGTTTCTTAGCAGATGGTCCAAATAAATGAATCCACTGTTGGTGAAATTTAATGGTATTTGCCATGTCAGAAAGGCAAGTGAAGGGCTTTAGAATGAAAAGATTTTGTAGGCATAGCATTGGATCTCTTGGGTCAAAGAGTCAAAGACAGAAATTAAAGTGATTCTAGCACTGACAGGTTATAAAACAAATCTGAGCTTAGAGCTTGTTGTTGGAGTTTCACTAAAACTCTGAAACAGACTGAAGAGAGGGCAGAAGAGAGTGGAAACAGTGTGTGTGAGACTGAGAAGCAGACTGAGATGAGCTGCATGTCTCTGGGTGAGTTACTCAGTCTCTCATTTTCCTCTTCTACAAAATGCAGATGATAAAAAATATCTGCCTCACATGACTATTGTTAGGATTAAATGAGATAATGCAGTAAAGCACAATATAGTATTGGGAAGATGACAAGTATCCAAACATGTTAGCTAACCTTTCTTATTAAATATTCTAAGTAAATTAAGTGACATTATCAAGGGAGCTTCCCTGGTCATTCAGATGGTAAAGAATCCGCCTGCAATGCAGGAGACTCAGGTTTGATCCCTGGGTTGGGAAGATCCCCTGGAGAAAGGAATGGCAACCCACTCCAGCATTTTTGCTTGGATTCTCCATGGGGTCCCTGCAGTCCATGGGGTGGCAAAGAGTCGGAAACAACTGAGCTACTAACACTTTCACTTTTTTTCATATTTCTAACATACAGTATTATGTTTCTAAACAAAATTATGGTAGATTTGTAAAATGCACAAAAAGGTATGTTTTCAATTTTCCAACGCACATTGAAAACAAAAAGAATAGTCTAAATCATGCATCACTCAAAATTCCACACATTTTTTAAACCGATGGTGTTGCTAATTGTTCTTTCGTTCACAACACAAGAGAGACTCACAATTCTACATCAAACTGAATGTTTAAGTCTCTGCAATAGTCTGTCTCATGCTGGCAGGCTATAACTTGGGGTAACACTTCCAGATTTCTCCACTTGAATACGGTATTATAAATAAGACCATGCGACCTATTTTTAGCAGAACTCCCAACAGGGACATGTGCATGTCGATAATACCAGTGCTTGATCATAATACCTCCATTCTGGCTGAACAATCTTGCTAATAATCCAGAGTATTCCAAGGAAACTGGGTCAGGACAGGGCAAGACAGCTCATGTTGATCCTATACCCTTCCCAAAGGAATCAGTAACTTTTTTGGTACATGTATCACAAATTAAATCTACCATTCATTCCTAAGGGTTAATTCCCAATTAAGTCAGCAGTGAGAACTTGTCCAAGGTCAATGTGAGTGTCTTAGCTCCAGCATACCTAAGTTCGTCCATCTCCCTCTTCTTTTTCATCTCTTCCTTTTCTCTCCTTTTCATTTCCTGAATCTGGGCTTTCTTCTCATTTCTCTCCTCATGGTCTCTGCATTCCTTCTCTGCCTCTAGGTCTGGGAACCGCTCCATTTTGGTCTTTTCTAATCGGTTCAGGATCTCATTCACTTTCTTCTCTACTGTCACAATTTTCACCTTTGAGGGAGATGTAGGAAAAAAGATACTTAATCTTTATGGCTCTCTCCTCCCCCTCAGAATAGGGCAGAAGCTTTCCTCTGCCACCCAAGTGGACTCCCTTTAGGAAACAGACATGCAGAGCCCTGGACAGCAGAGACAGACGCCCCTCAGCACGAGGGCGCCACCGCTTCCGGTGTCAGCACACTCACATCCTTCTGCCTGTGAAAGCCAATCTGGCCCACGTCCATGTCGGCCGTCTTCTTCAGGTTTGACCACGGGGTGTACACCACGTTCACATTGTTCATCTTGCAGCCTGCCGAGAGAGACTGTCCTCAGCATGCGGGCAGGGGGACGCTGAGCAACGCGTGCCCACACCCATGATTAAGTCACCATAATCCGACAGGGGAAAAGGCTGAGAATGAACAGGCCACGGAGTGTTTCAAACCACAAAATATTTTGTCTTTTTAAAAAAGCAGCCCCCTACAAAGACAAATGGTCAAGGCCACAAATAATTCAAGCTAAAGTATTCCAATGGAAAGCAGGGGTCTAGAGATCAGCTTCAGGGACTCTGAGGCTTTCTAAAGTTGAACAACATTTACTGTATGTGTTTTTAAAGAGAAAAGGACCAAACAGGTTTTCTCAGGAGCCCTTGACCTAATGAAGATTAAGCAGCAAGATAAAGGAACTCAGGAGACAGAATCCTACCCGGCATACCACAAACCAGCTGGTTCACTTTGGGCAAGTCCCCATGGCTCCTGGAATCTTGTCTGAAATATGAGGAGGCTGGACTCGTTTAGTAGCGTTCCTGTTGTTTGTTTCTTTTAGCAGTGGAACGTCTTTCACCAAAGAAAACATGTCAAAGTAGTCAAAGCAAAGATGCTCTGGATAAAAGGGGTGGCAGGAGCCCTGTTCACGCCTCCTGTGCCCTCACCGCCCCCACTTCATGCGCCCCTCCACGCCAACCGCCTCCCAGGCAGCTCCAAGAATCCCAGTTTAATCACTGGTCCAGTGCTCCCGGAGGTCCTTCTGAATCTGATGGTGATACATGTCAGTGTTTATATTCAATGACCACATACACTGGGCAAATCTGGGGAACACAGCCCTATTTAAACGATCAATGTTAACATCACCAAAAACAAGGCAAACTGGCAGCAGGTGCCTCCTGACTGTAATGCAGGAGGCTTCACTTGCATAGTATTCCTGCCAGAAAATTTGATCCTACTGAACAGGAAGCATCAGGAGGCCAAAGTGGCCTCCACTCTAAAAGTGTCAAAGTCCTGAAAACAAAGAAGTGTCCAGATTAAAGGCGACCAGAGAGACATGCGAAGTGAATAGAATACAGGATCCTGGGTGAGGAAAAAGAGATACTATAAAGTGACAGAAGTGGGTAACGGTATTCTCCCCACATTACATTTCCTGACTTTAACACTGTAACACAGTTACTTTAGGCAGTGTCCTTAGGACACACTGAATGGTCGTGATGGCTGTGATTTTCTTTCAAATGGTTCAGCTAAAAAAAAAGAACAAAAAACCATTGAGTATATCATAGGGAAAGAGCAAACAAATATGGAAAAATTCTTGACTCTAAATGAAAGGCAGATGAGAGCTGTATTTTTCTTACAACTTTTCTGCAGGTTTGAAATTTTCTTCAAAATTAAGTCTAAAAAAATCTCCACATGCAAGGCACTGTGGGAGACAGAAACATGGCTCAGACAATGGATGCTGTCCTCTAAGATTAAAAGAGGACAGATAAATACATTTTTTTTTTTTGTTAAGTCACTAAGTTGCGTCCGACTCTTTGCAACTCCATGAAGGGTAGCACTCCAGGTTTCCCTGTCCTTCACTATCTCCTGGAGTTTGCTCGAACTCATTTCTGTTGAGTCAGATAAATAAGTTCAAGTAAAATGAGACGTTGTCAAGTGATATGGAAAGATACAGGTAAAGCGCTAAGGCAGTTCAGGGAGGGCAGAGGTCACTCAAAGATGGAAAAAGGGAAAGATTCCACAGGAGAGGTTAAGTTCCTTATTTCTTAATTGGTTTAATCTTGGCTTCCTCATCTATAAAATGAAAATAACGTTCTTAATTCAGTAGAGTTGACAAATGAATAATGTGTGATGTTTCTGGCACAGTGCCAGGCATGTAATTAACAGTCAATGTTAGCAGCTCTTACTGGAGAAGGCAATGGTACCCCACTCCAGTACTCTTGCCTGGAAAATCCTACAGATGGAGAAGCCTGGTAGGCTGCAATCCATGGGGTCACTAAGAGTCGGACACAACTGAGCGACTTCACTTTCACTTTTCACTTTCACTTTTCACTTTCATGTATTGGAGAAGGAAATGGCAACCCACTCCAGTGTTCTTGCCTGGAGAATCCCAGGGACGGGGGAGCCCAGTGGGCTGCTGTCTATGGGGTCGCACAGAGTCAGACACGACTGAAGAGACTTAAGCAGCAGCAGTAGTAGCAGATCTTACTATTATAACTACTGTGTCAACCCTCAGCCTTAGCTTGGATCCAGACATGTGATGACTGAGCAGGAGTATAACATTGAGGGCAGAGGGAACAATAGAAGCAAAGGCACAAGGTAGGAAAACAGCAGATATTTGCTTTGGCTGGAGTGTGAAATATACGAAGGGAAACAGAGTCTGTGGTCAGATCTGAGATGCTTAAATGCCAGCGTAGGAAGTCTGGATTTAACTGTATGGACAAGGTGTAGGGTGTCATGGAAAGTGTCCAGGCTTTCAGACAGTATAATCTGGCAAGAGATTATAAAGTGAATAAAGAAGAGGCTGACCAGATTCCATGAGGACAAAGAGCATGGGAGGTGGTCAGCCAGGGAGGAAAATATTTTTAGGACAAAGTGACACAAATGGAGTGCACTCAGCAAATCCCACAGCAAAGACAATCTTCTTCACTCCTCAGCATCCTCTGCTATTAACTCCTGATAGTGAGATGCCTGGGCTCAGCTCCTTCCTCTGCTAAGTGAGCCATCCCTGTGGAAGGCTGAAAAGGAGAGGCTAACGATTCAGTGATTCAATGACTTCTCTTTTCTGTTTTCCCTAGAACTAGTAAACTACAAAGGGATTAAGGAGAAAGAGGCTGGGCCAAGAATAACAAGGCCAAGGCTCCTTTAACAAAGTTGCCTCTGCCAGCCAGAGGCGTGGGAAGGGGACAAGAATACGTGAAAGAGGTTGGAACACACAAGGCAAGAGGATGATGACAGTCTCAATTTTTATTATTTTTATTTCAGTAACCAGAGATCTTACCTGGAAATCTTAGCAACTTGATTCTACTCATAAAAATGGAATGTCCTAAAATGAATTACAATTTAATGATTTATGGAGCTGAAAATGAGTGGGACAAGATTTCCGGTTTCTTTGGCTAGGCCCCTGACCCAGGAAAGCTGCCTGCGTGAGATCCGCAGGCTAAAAGGTACGAGAGGGGCTCATTTCCAGCTCTTTTCCAGTAATCACCGACCTCTGCGACCTGCTGTCAGCTCTGTGTCTGCCCCATGCTTATCTTCTATGTAAACCATATTTTTTCTCCTCCCTCTGGATCGGCCCTCAACTTCAAAGGAACCCAAACTTACCTCAACCCTATCTAGGTCCATGTCCTACAACTAAAATCTAGTCCATCAGCTCAATCATTCTCAGGAGAACACCATCTCCCTACACTCCTTTATAACTGCCACCTCCACTCCATTAATTGCCCTTCTTGACCTACAGTGACCATTGAAAAATTAAATCCTGTACAGTAGAACCCAACAGGCACCAAGCCCAGTATTACAGGTCCTACTTAAAACACAGATGCGGATTGTCCCAACACTCTTTGCACATTGGAAACATCTGGAGAGCACTATAAAAATACTGATTCTATCACCCCAGACCAGTTATTTAAAATTCTCTGGGAGACGACAAGATCAGTGTATTTGATATCTGTAAAATTCATAGGGAGAAAAAAGTCTGTAAGGAGAGAAGAAAGAAAAAGTAGGAAAGAACAAATGGGAGACTTGAATTCTAGAATGTATTGGGTTGGTCAAAAGTTCATTTGGATTTTTCTATAACACCTTATGGAAAACCTCCAAAGAACTTTTTGGCCAAGAAAACAGTAACAAATAATGAAAATAAAGATATCCAACAACATTACAAATAAAGACCTGAGACACATCTGTCGCCTGGCTTTTAATATAACCTAATTTCCAAAAGTCTTTTCACAAATAATCTTAAGGGTAGGCAAGTCTAGACAAGTTTCTATTCAAGGGAAAGAAAACAGGGTAAAAAAAAAAAAAAAGACTTGAAATGGGCCATGAGATTAGTCTTCAGTTTTCTGACAGGTAGCGAGATTGCCATCTTAAACAACAAAACAGGGGAAAGGCATATTATATACATGTTATTCTCCAGACTCAAGCCAAAGTCAGTAACATGTTCTCTTTGATGTAATCCATTTCAGACACAAAGTGGTGTGAGTTCTGAAAACACCTCTAGGAAAACTGACCTTGAATGCTATTGGCCTTCACAAGATGGGCACAGTCCATCAGCACCTCCTTTGGAATATCTTCTATTTTCTCTCCCTGAAACACAAAAATAAACCAAATGGCCCACCACCTTGTTTCTGAGCAATAATGGAACACTTTTATAGGGCTTTGCTACCTTACTAGGCACAATTTTACTAAAAGCAAGGGGATCTTCAACTGTATTTCAAGACACTGAAAAATAAAGTCAATTATGGAAATGTTTAAGAAAAGGCAGTAATATGGAAAATACTAATACTTAATAGGTAAATAAAAAACAGGGTATGAAAATAAAACCACCAAAATATTAAGCGTTTTTATGTCTGAGTAATTTTTTCCTTCTTTCTTCTCATTCATAATTTTAGAAACCTTGTGGAAAAGTGGTGTCTGTTTTTGGAATGGGAAGATTTCTTAGCTGAGGTCCCTATAACCTCCCTTTCAAGAGACATCCCTCTCAAGGGCTTCCCCAATGGCTCAGACAGTAAAGAACCTGCCTGCAATCCAGAAGACCTGGGTTCAATCCCTGGGTTGGGAAGATCCCTGGAGAAGAGAATAGCAACCCACTCCAGTATTCTTGCCTGAAGAATCCCATTGGCAGAGGAGCCTGGCGCACTACAGTCCATGGAGTCACAAAGAGTCAGACACGACTGAGAGACTAAAACACACACACACACATGAGGCATCTTACAGTTTTGGGTCTCAAATCATCTGGTAGGTCATCTACCCTCAGCTTTAGTCAGGAACCAAGCTCCTGGTGTGTTACATATAACCTTCCACCATAAGGGAGAAAAAAATATCGATTCATTCACTTTACAGATACAGTATCAAAGTCAAAGCTGAATAGCAAAACCATTCCAAAAGAACAAAAATATGTCAGAGGCAAGAGCTAGTGGAAATCAGCTCAGCACTGGCTGTTAGGCATGGGATTACAGAAGCACTTCTGTCCAGGTGTGAAATGTTTTATCTACCTAACTATTTGAAAGATTAAGTTTGTTCTATTTTTTTTTCCCCTTAATGTTTCAAAATGGGAATCTCTCAAATACCTAAATTTTGACTAAAAAATAAGTGATTTAAGTGTAACTACTTAAACCCTATCTCATCCTGTGAATAGACTTATTCACTTAAATACAGGATTCTGAATTTACCAACTTGATTAACACAATGTCATCATCATGAATATCAACCACTACACTAGGCTACAATATAGTGATGGTGATGCCGTCAGGGGCTTCTAACATTCACAGACGCTGACTGACCCTATACTAAACACATCAAATGAATAATAAAGAACAAATTAGGAACCGCTTTAGGAATATTCACTTTTTGAATGGTAGGAGCACTAAGTAAACAGACATATGAAATGGATAGTATTATTATGCTCACCTTACCAATGAAAAAATGAAGCTTAGTGAGGTTCAGTAACTGGGCCAAGATCCTCCATGTCTTGTGAATGTCAGAGCTGAGGGATGAACCCAGGATTAAAGTCATGCTCTAACAACTGGCCCCAGAGTACGGTGCTTATGGAGTTTTTGTGGAAATGTTATCTTGGCCCTTAATATCAGGTTATGTACCAATGGTCCTTCTTACTACCTAAAGCTATTGCTATTCCTGAAGCAATCCCCTCTTCTTGTTTTGCTATTTCTAATAATATGAGCAGACCAAATAAAATAAAATCATTTGGCTTAGTATTATGCATTAAGTCAGAGTAAACAAAACGCATGGGGAGTCTAAAGTAAAGGCCAGAATTTTGACTGTAGGCTTTGTGCCATCTGTGTTAATGAGATAAGAAACCTCTTGATAAGTGAGACTTTTCTATAGGTTTTCAAAAAATCAAAGAAGTGTAGAAAAAAAGCCAAACACTTGATGAATATCCATAAGCTTTAAAGCCTGGGTTGAACTCACCTGAAATTGACAAAAAAAAAAGAAGAAGAAACACACATAGCACTAAGCAAGTGCCAGGCACTATTAGAAATGTTTTAGTTGGGACCTCCCTGGTGGTCCAGCGGTTAAGACTCTGAGCTCTGAATGCAGGGAGCAAGGGTTCAATCCCTGATCAGGGAACTAAGATCTTGCATGGTGCAGCAAAAAAAAAAAACCACAAAACTTCAGTCATGCTAGCTCATTTAATCCTTACAATGACCCAGTGAGTCAGGGGCTGTGAGCTCCCTTTTACAGAGGAAACTGGCACAGCTGAATAACTTGCTCAGAGGTGCACAGCTGGTATGAGCACAGCCAGGATTTGAAGCCAGCAGTCCAGCTCCAGAGTCTAGGTTCTGAATTATTTAGTCTCACTGCATCTCCAACGCTTACTTGGTACCTACTAATTAATACAAAGGGCTACAACCTTTACTTTTTCCAGTAGTCATGTATGGATGTGAGAGCTGGACTATAAAGAAAGCTGAGCACTGAAGAATTGATGCTTTTGAACTGTGGTGTTGGAGAAAACTCTTGAGAGTCCCTTGGACTGCAAGGAGATCCAACCAGTCCATCCTGAAAGAAATCAGTTCTGAATGTTCATTGGAAGGACTGATGCTGAAGCAGAAACTCAGACCCTGATGCTGGGAAAGACTGAAGGCAGGAGGAGAAGGGGATGACAGAGGATGAGATGGTTGGATGGCATCACCAACTCAATGGACATGAGTTTGAGTACACTCCGGGAGTTGGTGATGGACAGGGAGGCCTGGCATGCTGCAATCCATGGGGTCGCAAAGAGTCGGACATGACTGAGCAACTGAACTGAACTGATGGCCTTTACTGCAGGACATCAACCAGGCAGAAGTTCCTTTAGGAGCACAGATTTTTATTGAGCACAATTAAGGGATTCCAAAAGAAAATGAAATGGAACTCCTGTTCAGACAAGTACTAACTGGTGGTAAGGTGAACTTGGGACTATCACCATTATTTCCATTTTCTGACACAGCAGAATCCAAAGGAAAAAACTTAATCTGAACCAAAAGGAAAGTTGGGAACACCATTCTTTATTTTCTCTAAACTTAAAATAGTTTCAGAATGGCAAGAAGTTGCCTAGGAAAATTCAGAATTTTGTTCCAGCACAGAGTTCACAAACTTTTTTTTTTTCTTTTTTACAATACAGTTCTCAAAAACACAAGCAGAATAAGTAAAGGTGGGGTAGCATGTTTTATCTTGTTAGTACACTGAGAAGTAAATATTATCAGCATAATGAAATCATTTTTTTTTTAATTAAAAATAGTCAAAAGGTTGCTCTTAAGTTATAAAACCCCAAAACGTTTTTGGAAAACCTATACATATCAGGTAGCATTTTAAATAAGCACAATATTTTCAAAGGGAAATCTGGCATAAAAGGAGTTACTAAAATGTTTATATCTTTTGACCCAATAATACGCTTAAAAAAAATCAAAAGAAGAAAAGGAAATAGTTCATAAAAAACATTTCTTGTTGGGGTTTCATAATACTGAATGCTGTAAACAACTTATATTCTGACAGGGAGCTTTCAAATTAACTGTGGCATACTGTCAACTCGAAGCAGCCAGTCAAAACAATAAATATAAAAATAACATGGTCACGTAATACAATCAACGAGGGGATGCCAAGGAGGAATGCAGACTGAGACGAGAGAATCTAAGTGCACGACAAATGTCACTGCAAGGCATCGCAGAGAAAGCAGCTTACAAGTAACTTTGAAAAACAGCATTTTGAATGGAAACTGTAAGGCAGAACCAAAAATAATTGCACATAAACACTGTACTCTAGTTGACAAAGTTGTTTCTTATGGGTATACAGGTCACCAAATCTGAAACCACTTCCACATAGACTGGATTCAAATAAGCAAATGATGGTGGGAGCCAGGTCTCCTTTCCCATTGTCTAAGAATGAAGTAATAACAGATGAGCAAGGAAGGAAGGTGAGAAAGGCCCCCACAGTATTGGATTCACCAGAGACATCAGTAGGAGCTCATGTTTCGCTTACTGTAGGTACAGAAACAATTATTTACACAAATTACTAACATGGGTTAATATATATGCTGCTGCTAAGTCGCTTCAGTCATGTCCGACTCTGTGCAACCCCATAGACGGCAACCCACCAGGCTCCCCCGTCCCTGGGATTCTCCAGGCAAGAACACTGGAGTGGGTTGCCATTAATATATATATATACACATATTTCCTAGCTCTGTCACATGAGAGGGCCTAGAAGCAATGACACTCCAGTAGCAATGAGCACTCCCAGAGTCCAGGTCTTGGTTTCTAAATACCATTTCTCAATAAAAGGAACCAAGGTTCTTTGGAGAAATGGCTGATTCTAGGGCTGGAGCAGGGAAAATAATGAGCCTGGAGCATCTAGGAAAGTCAGAAAGTAAGGAAGGACTCTAAAACCAAAACGACAGGAGCATGTCAGAGGAACACAGGAGCTGAGGTGGAAGAGTCAAAAAGCAGGGACGATTTTAGCCATAAAATGCCACAGTCCATACTGATATAAGTAAATGAATACATTAAATACATGGGGGAGAAGAGACAAATCTTTACAGAAGAATTCCAAACAATACATGCAAATACTCCCTACTCTAGGACGTGGGACTTAGTTCTATCCTCTCCCTGCTTGAGTACAGGATGGACTTATGGCTTGCTTCCAAATAATGAAGTATGAAAATGGGGAGAAATACAACTCTCTGGTGGAAAAACCCGGCAACCATTACCCTGGCCAGAAGACCAAGGTTAACAACATTAGTGCTAAGTCCTGTGAATAGACATACCCCTGACATGATGGGATAAGAGCACTCCACCTCTGTGCTACTTTTTCCCTAAACCCGTAACTCCAGTCTAGTCATGAGAAAAACCCATACTGAGTGCCATTCCATAAACTACCTGAGCGGTATTTCTCAAACTGTCAAGGTCATGACAAAAAGAGAAAGAGTAAGAAGCTGTCACAGACCAGAGACTAGGCAGATGCGACAACTAAAATGCAGTGTGGGATCCTGGATCAGATACTGGAACAGAAAAAGCACGTTAATGGAAAAACTGTAGAAATCGAAGCAGAGCCCAGAGGTTAGTGACCAGTGCTGCACCCGTGGCTCCATAGTTCTGACAAACCTACCATGGTAATGTAAGATGTTAGCAGTGGGGAAAACTGGGCATAGCGTGTACAGGAACTCGTACTACCTCTGCGACTTTTCTATAAATCTAAAATCATCCCAAAATAAATATCAGTTCAGTTTAGTTCAGTCACTCAGTCGTGTCCGACTCTTTGTGACCCCATGAATCACAGCATGCCAGGCCTCCCTGTCCATCACCAACTCCACATAACAATTATCTATACCCTATGATTCAACTATACAAAATACATGGATATAAAGACAGATTAGAAGAACAGTTTTATGTGACTAGGGAACATGGAATCTTTTCCCTTTACTATGATAATGCTGTTTTAAACCTCCTGAAGAAGCCCCGGGTAACAGGTACATGTGCCCTTGGTGAGACAGGAGAATCACCAGTCTGAGAAAGAGGAACCACAATGTGATCTCCCCAGAAGAAGACAGGAAGTCCGGGAGTGTCAACTGAAATGACAGGGAGAGAGCAGAGGTGACACACAGCACACCTCAGCTGGCGGGACGAGACAGTGCTTCTAGCTGGAAAACGTGTGCTGTGCTCCCCTTCCAAACCTCAAGTTACCAGATTTGCCCTTAGTGATTTCCTAGGTGAGGGGAAGACATCTCTTCATCAGCTAATTTGTAGACTTTTGTACATATTTATTACTCTAAGCAATTTATTTTCAAAAAAAAAAAAAGGACAGAGGACAAGACAGGATGCTTATCACTAAAGAAAAAAATTTTGAATCCACGTTTAAATCCAGTTACCTTATGCAATCGAAGGTACACATGAGCCGAAGAGAGTTTGTCCACATGAAACCTACAAAGAATGAAAACCACTTTTAGCAAGAGGTACAAGACACCCATCTCCTCATGCCACCTGTGTTGAAAGCACTCCAGGCCAAAAATGTGAATTCAGTTGCCTACTGCATGCTGAGCACCATGGTGAGCAGAAAACACAGCCAACCACCTCCGAAGGGCTCACTTTCAACCGGGAGAGGTGAGAAAAACATGGAGAGTTCTGCAGCTGTGCAAGACTAAGTGCCAAAATGAGTACAGGAGGTGACGAACATTAAATGCCCAGGAAGTGTGATTTTTCAGGTGAGAAGGAGCTATCAGTGACCAAGTGAGAAAGAGCTATCAGTGACCCAAGGATTCACTGATGAACTGAGATTTGGAGGGTCCCAGGCTGAAGCATGGGATGTATACAAACATGGGAAAGGAATTTGAGGAGGGAAGAGAAGGGAATGAAAGAAGTCATCAAGACTCCAGGGCTGCAAGCCTGGGAAAGCTGCAGGACCACTGACAGACACATCTTACAGCTGCAGAGGGAGCCAGCTGGGAAAGATGACAGGTCTGGTTTGGGACATCCTGAGTTTCAAGCAATGGCAAAACAATCCAAAGAGGATGTCAATCAGAGACAGAAGAGTCAAGGACGGACTGAAGCAGTAAATGGACCCTTTAGGGGTCAGACTAGCAATTCATCCAGCAACTATACTCCAGTAAAAATTAATTTTAAAAGAAAAAACAAAACTAAAAAAACTCCAAAACCCAATTCACTTAGCCTTACATCTAACAATGACACTAACACTCGATTCCTGGGAAAGCATGGTGATTGCCCTTTATGATGTTGTCCTAAAAGTATTAGAAAGCCCTCTTACTCCCAAAGTCCTGCATTTACCTTTCATTAAGGTTCTATCTTTCATTAATTTAATTAAATCTTTTTAAAATATCCTTTTTTCACCTAACCCAACATTTGGGGATTTTAAGTTATTCACCTTTATAAATCACCAAATGAGGTGGATTTCTCTTCCCAACACCCAAAGATGACTTCAGAATGCTAGCAAACAATGGTAACACACAGCTGTCACTCCTGATTCTGTTAACTTCAGTCTTCTCTTCCTTAGTCCTTTCAAGACTGAAGAATGTTTAATAAAATTTTAAGGGAACAACATCACAGCCCATTATATATTTCTCTAGATAATTTATTAGTATTAAAGAATTTTTTAGAACTGAAAATGGTTACACATTTATACCCACTCCAAGATGTAGACAGTGTGATTCTATTTAAAGGTCAAGATTATGCTGTTTGTAATGCCCTCTTTAAAAAGGTTAAGCATCTTGCTAGTGACTTTGAATACAAAAAAGTTTTACACGTTTTTTGGCAGTCTATGATGACTCTAGGTTTTACTCCTCACAAATACTGACAGCCAGAAATGAACATAACATCTTGGTTTATTTTTCTTCTTCAGGTTCATTTATTCATTTGCATTCTCATGTAAGAGATTCCTACTGATTTTCTTCTGCTCGGCACTGTCCAGCCAGAAAATAAGCTTCTTGAAAATCTAGAAATTATATCTTACTACCCTGTTTTAGGATGTTAGAAAAATACCCCATTCATAAGCAAGCTCAATTGAGAAAACTTCTCCCATTCCAATTTAAAGTTCTCTATTTACAACAACTCTTTTCTACACACCCATAGTAGCTTGACTGTATTCTCACTTCCCTTACAGGTCCCTGATGTGGAATTTTGTCAGTAGAAATACATATATAGTTCAACATACATATATACTGGGTTCATACACAGGCAGGCAAAGTACTAAAACACACACAGCAATACCACTGCTCATCTACCTGAACTTCAGGCTTATAGGTACACCTCTACAAAGGACAGGGGAAATGTACAGATATTCAGGGCTTTGGTTGAAGTGTAAAACAAACAAAAACGTCAGCTCTGTAAACTATTTGGAGCAAGCTTCCTTAACAAACGTCCCAAATGCTCACTCCAAGTTTAAATTACGCCCACTAGTTCCCTAGTTCTCTCTCTTCCACTTACCTTCCTCTCCCTGCTTAATCACTGAATACAGAGACTAGAAACTTGAATATATGAGCATCCCTGACCTGAGATTGTAGAGATGCAGAGCACCCAAAGTTGGGTAATTTTACTTCTTCAAGTGGGGTCTCTGGATATATTACTCATTCTTGCCTGGAGAATCCCAGGGACGGGGGAGCCTGGTGGGCTGCCATCTATGGGGTCGCACAGAGTCGGACACAACTGAAGTGAATTAGCAGTAGCAGTAGCAGGGAGTCTGGAGGCAGTAAACGCACACTTTTTCTATTTTCCTTTGTTTAAAAAGAATTTAGGGACTTCCATGATGGACTTCTGTGGTAAGACTCTGCACTTCCAATACAGGGGGTGCAGGTTTGATTCCTGGTTGGGGAGCTGAGATTCCACATGCCTCACGGCCAAAAAAAACAGAAACATAAAACAGAAGCCATATTTCAACAAATTCAATAAAGACTTTAAAAAATGAGTTTAGTTCCATTCTCATTTAATCCTAGAAAAATTCTTTGCTTCCAAGCACTGTAGGAGGTTTCCTAGTATAAACTCAGATGTTGACATTCCCAGAGGTTCAGTTCCAGAGTCTACATCAAGGTGACCCAGGTTGAAAATCTGCCCTGGAATGCAGATTAACTCATTCATTTTTTGTATGCCTCAGAACGTTTCCAGGATTAATGGTTTATGAACTGGAACAGGTCTTGAAATTTAGGGCTATGCCAGCTCACATCAGACCTCAAATAGCTTCTGGAAATACTAGTCAATCACTTCCAACAAGACATTAAATCTCAAGATTATTAATATTAAGAGTGTTGACATGGGTATCAGGCATCTGTAGACACCAGTTCAGTAAGTGCACTCCGGGAGATGTAGGCTGAATGTTGGAAATTTCTCTTCCACTTACTTTTTTTCTTTTAATGTCAGGTAAAAGGCTATTGTGAATTGCCTCTCATAGTGCATCTGAATATGTAATCATTTCTCTGCAGGTATGTCTGCCCCAAACCTTACAGCAGGTAACTACATAACATATATAATCATTCTTATCTCTTGCGTGACAGATCTGGAGATCTCTGGGGCTTCAGTGTGGCGGTATCAGCCACCTACTCTGAGGAGACACACAGGCAGTAAAAGTAAGCCTATGTTCTGAAGACCTTTTCAGTCAGGCCTGAGGTCCATCTCTGAGGCCTCCTTCCCAGTTAACGTGGTACTTATAAGTGAAGGGAGCTGGTGGTCAGCTTTTTACCACTGAACAGTCATAAACAAATGGCAAACCACGAGTTGTAGTTTTAATCACAGGAGTCAGGTGGTTGGCCAAGTCTCAGAAAGTAAATAACGATCTGTAAACAGCAGAACCAAAATTTGTTACCTACCAAATGTCTTCAGGCCAGCCATACTTTATCAGATCTTCATCTGCAGAGACAGAAGAGAACAAAGTAAAAACAAATAAGCAACAAGATACACTGTTCAGTACAGAGAAATACAGCTGTAATAACTTTAAATTTTATTACTTTGTAAGAACTTTAAATGGAGTACAATCTATAAAAATACCTAATCACTATGTTGTACATATGAAACGAATATAATATTTATTTTTAAAATTTTAATTCAGTTTTAAAATTATTCTTTGGTTCTTTTTTTTTTTTTTGGCTATACCATACAGCTTTCAGGATCTTAGTTCCCCAACCAGCGACTGACCCCAGGCTCTGGCAATGAAAGTGCTGAGTCCTGACCCTGGACTGCCAGGGAATTCCCTTAAGTAGTATTTTAAATCAACTATACTTCAATAAAAAATAAATAATTTTTAAATAAAACAAAAACTGTTCAAAAAAATTTTTTTTAATTTTCCATCATCAAAGCCTTTTTGAATTACTCTTTTCTTCATTAAGAGAGAGAAAAAGTTTTGTGGAAAAGACCGGTATTTTTTTCCCTTCCCAACTTACAGTAAACTTTAGCATATTTCACTTAACCTTCTTTTTTTAAAAACACTTTTAACAGGTTTTACAATTGAACAATTACAATCATGAAGCATTTGTTCAAAAGGTGAAGTGAACAAAGGTGAAGTATTTGTTTAAACTGTATGCTTTTTTTTTTTTTTAGCCACACCACATGGCTTGTGGGATCTCAGTTCCCCAACCAGGGATTGAACCCTGGGCCACAGCAGAAAGTGCAGAGACCTAACCAATGGACTGGCAGGGAATTCCCATGTGTGTATATTTTATTTCAATATATACCTCCAGTGAATCATATCAATAATTAGTAACTAACTGTGTTTAATACAGAAGCATTACTTGGTACTGATATTAGATAAAAAGATAAAAAAAGATAAACAAAGTGATTCACATATGATGATTTAAAATGTACTCAAGTACAATCTACCTAACTTGAATGAGGTATTTATCGTCCAGAAAAGCAAAAAGATGCTAGAGTACCCTCTCAGATGAGGGCACTTTAAGCAAATGCATACACCTTGAGTTTTCTGAAGAGTTTTCTATAAGTGCAAGTAAAAAGTTGAGCAAACCTCCAAGAAATAATCAGAAAGATGAGAAAAAGGAAATTATAAAAACTTCTTTTCATTTGGGCAATGTCTGGCTCCCTGGTGACACCTGCTGGCTAATAAAGAACACATCAGAAAGCTTTTTTTATTGAAAGAAAACTGTCCAACTTAAAATTCCTTTTTGTTCCATCCAGTCCTTTGTCAGAAGTCAGCAAGACTATTAGAAGTAAATGTGATGTGCTAGGCACCGTAGAGAACATAGCACCTGAAAAACGTGATACCATTTTAACAGCAGACTAGGAGAGTGCGTGACTCTAAAAGTACCTGGGGAAAAAATGTCCTACACGACAGGTTTTTTTCCTACATATACTTTAACAACAGTGAAATACCACTCCAATGGGGTCTGGGTAGAATCTAAATTTACATCCGGAGGTGTAAACTCTGTATCTAGATTTATATCTATAGAAAGAAATTCCTACAACTGAGGTTTAAAGGATTCCACAATCTAGCCAGTCCACTTTAACCCACTCCTCTAAGAAGCCTTCTTGGCTCTCCCTGATCACATTTACTCTCTGTATGTCTGCTGTTAATATTATCTCATTTTGCATTGCTTTTGTTTAACAGACTTTATTTTTCAGAGCAGTTTTAGGTTCACAGAAAAACTGACCCCTATTCTGGTCCCACCCCTTCATGGCAAACAGATGGGAAAAAGGTGGAAACAGTAACAGATGTTATTTTCTTGGACTCCAAAATCACTGTGGACAGTGACTGCCGTCATGAAATTAAAAGATGCTTGTTCCTTGGAAGAAAAACTATGACAAACTTAGCATATTAAAAAGCAGACACATTACTTTGCCAATAAAGGTCTGTATAATCAAAGCTAGGGTTTTTCCAGTAGTCACATACGGATGTGAGAGTTGGACCATAAAGGCTGAGTGCGGAAGAATCAATGCTTTCAAACTGTGGTGCTGGACAAGACTCTTGGAGAGTCCCTTGGACTGCAAGGAGATCAAACCAGTCAATTCTAAAGGAAATCAACCCTGAATAACTGTTGGAAGGACAGATGCTGAAGCTGAAGCTCCAATACACTGGCCACCTGATGTGAAGAGTCAACTTATCAGAAAAGACCCTGATGCTGGGAAAGCTTGAGGGCAGAAGGAGAAGAGGGCAACAGAGGATGAGATGGTTGGATGGCATCACCGACTCAATGAACATGAGTTTCAGCAAACTCCGGGAGATATACCTGTGCCTTATTGCTCAGTGTAATATAGGGAGGTATCAGCAGCATCCTCAGTTACGTTCATCAGGAGGATGCTATGAGAAAATTTACCCAGGACATTCATGGATTACAAGGAGAAATATAAAACTCAAGTTTTAATACACTGCACACTGCTTTTCCATTAAGTCACACCCAGAGTCAATGGCATAAATTCATTATAAGGAAAAACTGTTTAAAAATGAGTTATGCTATACGGTTTTTTTCTCTTGGCTAGGATGTGATAGTCTTGCTTACACTGAGTCTGCTTATGATTATAGCAGGGTTCAAAACAGTTGTATAGATCTGATTTATAATTATATTGTTATATAACTATCACATCATCATAATTATAATGTTATATACATTTTATGTGATAGATGTGTCTGTGTGTGTGTATATATATATAAAAAGATATAGATATATGTGTGAGAGTGGTCAAGAAAGCTTCAAAACACTGTTCACATTTCAACTCAAAAAGAACCATCTTCTGCCTCAAAAAAACCAAGATATGTTTCTCAAATGAGGTAAAAATGTACAGAAAAAGATCTTTGCAAAAGTCTAAGCCACAGATTATTTTTATTTGATGAAAACTAGCAAAGGTTAACTTCTGATTCCTATCACCCATAAATCAAATGATACCGCAAAACTATGTAAGTTCCTAATCAGCAACAAATGGTCTAATTCTCTCAATTATCACTTGATACAACTACATTATAAGAAAATTAATCATTTGGAATTCCTTCTAATGGGTTATAGTAGTTAACTAAAAACTCATCCAACAAACCATGGAGAGAATAGGCAATTAACACTTACCTGCTGGAAATTTCAAAATCAAATGCTTTTGAAAACTTACTTTCATATTTATCCTTTCCCATGTAAATAGTGTAAGCAGACGAGTTAACTAAGACAAAACAAAAATAAGACATAGTTAGATAACATCATTACAGACACACCTATTTGGTGGGAAAAACAAGGGACAAATGCTTATGATGGGTTGGCAAAACATGGCTGGTAGGCCAAATCCAGCCTTGTTTTTGGACAGCCCTTGAGCTCATAATGATTCTTACATTTTTAAAGGGTTGAAAGAAGCAAAATGAAGAAGAATAAGCTAGAGAGACCGTATGTGGCTCACAAAGTCTAAAATACTGACAATCTGTAAAACGTTGACCAATCCTCTTAAAAATGGCTGCTTTCCTACTTTCTCAGGGAGGTAGCACAATGCAATTCTAGTTCCATCATCTACTTTTGCTTTCTTCAAAATATATATATATATGTACTTTTTTTTTTTTTCCAAAAAACCACCCAAACTCATCACCTTAACCATTTAAAAATAGGTTCCAATACTTAGGTAAGGTTTATCTTCCATGATTTGATTTAGTTGCATTCCAGGGGTGCTGCAAATCATACCTGGCTCCCTACCACATTCAGGGGCAACATGGCTCTCAAGCTTCTTCTCATCAGTGACACTGAACCCTGTTTATAGAATCACCTAATTTTGCTCCAGCTCCACTTAAGACCAACCAAATCCAAATCTCTGGGGATTGGTTTTTTTTTTTTTTAAAGATCTCTTTTTATAGCGATTTCTAATGTGAAATCAGTGTTAACTCCTACCCTAAATCAAACTGGATATTCCGGGTATGGCTTACCTTAGAAATGACATTGGCTTTCCTGAGCCAGTGTGTTTTGCTGTGGGCTCCTCCATCTGCCATCAGTTAGGTTTTGAAATCCTAACGGGGTCCTGAGTTTCTGAGCTAGTCTACCAAAATCTGTTAGACCCCATTTGGATCTAGACTCCTGAATTAACAGCCACTGGGTCTCTGTCTACAAAGCCTGGCTGACAGGTGTTAAGGTTGGGCTAGGTGGTCTGCTGGTTGTCGCTCCAGAGCTGGAACTACTCTATTAAGTGGACCTCTGAACTCTTTCATTTGTAGATTCGTAAATTCAGGGTTGCCTGTACTTTCCAAATGAAAAGCTCCTTAAATGATCAAGCATAGTTGCCCTTCTTGGGAACAGAAGACTCCCAATTCCTTTAGTGAGCAGTTATGATGACTACCATCCATAAGTACTTGGAAGTAGTTGAGAGAAGTCTGAAAGGAGAGAATGTTTGTATTGACTAGTTGACAGATCTGTCTATAATTAAGTATTTTATTATCCTGATAAGCCCTTTGCACAGCTTTGGACAAATACCAACTGCAGGACAACTAAAAAGTGTTTCAGATGTTCACTTGGGGGCGCTGTTATATTTGTACACCCTTTTGATCCTATAATGTCACCACCAAGAGTACATACCCTACTGATTAACACTTCACCAAGCAATGAAGCTCTTCATACAAACTGAACAGGCGTTAATTAAGAATATAGAACACATAAACAAAATGCCATGGATCCATTAAAAATAAAAAGTAGGTGAATAACTAGCAGAACAGTATTTCTGTGTTATCTATAAACAGTAAGATTCAATATGTAAAAAAAAATAATAATTGTACATATAAACATGCTTACCTATGTTTCTAATACACACACCCATTTTCTTTATACTATGGAAGGATACATATATATTTAACTGTTAACAGTGACCTTACCTACTTGCTTACAAAATATATAGACGGTTTTTGTAATCAGAAAAAAAGGTGTTTTGTTTTTTTTTAATGATTGAAGTAAACAAAGCTGTCTCTGCAGGGCAAGCTAGCTAAGCTTCTGCCAAGAGAATGACGGATAATGGATGGCGGACCTATAAAATGAGGTGGTTAATAACATAACTGCTACAACCCCAAACTGAGGGGCATTCTACAGAATAATTTTTCAACAGACAGTGTCATGAGAGACAAAGACTGAACAATTGCTCCAGATCAGAAGACTCCAGAGAGCAATGAATGACAACAGAATGCAACAATTGATTTGCAGGTTTCTTTTGTGATAAGTTCATTACTAGGACTCTGATGAAAACTGGATATAAGTTGCTGACTAGGTAATAGTATCACTGCAATGTTAATTTCCTAATTTGGATAGTGAACAATGCCTTCTGATAACAGAATATTCTTGATTTTAAGAAAAATACCCTGAGGTATTTAGGGGTAAGACACAACTTACAGATGGTTCAGGAAAAAAAAAAAAAAAACCTGTGAGTGTGTTTGTGTGTGTGCAGAGAGACAGAGTGGGGCAAAGGGAGATGGAAAACGTGGAAAAAGAAGAAGGGAAAAGGAGATAAGGCATATGTGGTAAAAATGTTAGAATTTGGGGAATCTGAGAGAAGGCTATAAAGGAAATCTTTTAATATTCCTGTAACTTTTCCAAAAGACTGAAATGTCAAAATAGAAAATAAAATTTTTTTAAAAAGAAGCATGACTTCTGAGTAAGAAGTCTGAATTAAGCTCTCCTCCGTGGCTTCCCTGATAGCTCAGTTGGTAAAGAATCCACCTGTAATGCAGGAGACCCCTGTTCGATTCCTGGGTTGGGAAGACCTCCTGGAGAAGGGATAGGCTACCAGTATTCTTGGGCTTCTCTTGTGGCTTAGCTGGTAAAGAATCTGCTTGTAATGTGGGAGACCTGGGTTCAATCCCTGGGTTGGGAAGATCCCCCAAAGAAGGGAAAGGCTACCCACTCCAGTATTCTGGCCTGGAGAATTTCATGGGCTGTATAGTCCACGGGGTCACAAAGAGTCAGACATGACTGAGCAACTTTCCCTTTCCATGTTAGAGGGATAAAGGAAGAGTAAACTGAATTATTCTAGTACTCTTGTAACTCTCACCCAAATAATGTAATTAGTAAGAGAACTAGTTGTCTTGAAGACTCCTGACTCAGGTGTAGCAATCAACCCAACTTTTGAGGTGTTGTGATAATTTCATAATTTACAGAACCGTCTATATTGAGAAGGACACTGGTAAAAGGTACTAAAAACATATGTGAACTTAACATGCTTAATGCACTAATGTGCAGGAATCCATAAATCAGAGGGTCTTGAATTTGACACTGAAAATACAGCAAGGTTATTGTTTTCTTAATCTATTATGGGAGCATGAAAGAATAAGCAGATTTTAATCAGAGATACTAATTTTAAAAGAGAAGGCAAAAATTTTCTACTGCGATTTCCAGCCCACTTTTTTTTTTTTTAAAGGGGGGTTTTATTGCAGTAAACCATCAGTTGGTTGAAAAGCTTATCCATCTATCTATCTGAAGTCATTTCCTGAAGATTCTGTATGTTCAAATTGTTTTCCATACTGGAATATGTAAAAAATTTTACTACTATATTACTCTGCAATTTTAAAAGCTGCACAATTGTAGATTTATTAGACCTAAGAGGCCAAATATTTTTCCGACAGGAAGCAGTTCTGATGCTGCAATGGAAGCCAATGAGAAAAAAATGACCCACAAATCAACTGAAGCCCTCTACTCTATTAGGGGCATCTCCATATATATGACTGGCACTCAAAGAATTTAGAATTGCTTTAAGGAGAATAACGTAGCCTGTGTAAAATACATTTAGTACCTATACGCCTTGCCTCGGGCTTCCCAGGTGGCTCAGTAAAGAACCTGCCTGCAAGGCAGGAGACATTGACCCCTGGGTCAGTGAAGATCCCCTGGAGAAGGAAATGGCAACTGACCCCAGTATTCTTGCCTGGTTAGAAGAGCCTGGCAGGCTACAGTCCACAGAGTCTCAAAGAGTCAGACAGGAGTTAGCAACTAAAGAAGGACAACAACATGCCCTGCCTATATTTGTCATTCCATTGTTGGACTTGTATGGATAACTATGTTGTCAAGGACTCTTCTGAGTGGAGAAGCTACAAAAAGATGCTTCTGTTATATTATGACAGAGGGGCAGAACAGGACAGACAGCAGATAAAAATGCAATTAGGAGCTTAGAATGATTTTTCAGGCTAGTTTGAATTTTGTTTCTAGTAATTTTAATAATATGGATAAGAAAAAACTAAGTCCACGGAAACAGAGAAATGGCTAATAGCACACTGTGGAAGCCTAAACTAGTGAGAAAAATGAGATGTGACAGTGTGACGGAGTAGCAGAGGAGGGCTCTGTGAGTTACAACTTTCCTGGGCTTCAACTTGCTCATCTCTAAAGAGCAAGTGCCACCCTGTTCAAACCCACATAACCACTATTGCTAGTTTCACTTAAATTTCACCTTTAACAAGTAGGCAGAGAGTAGCAATAGAATAGAGTGTGCCAGAAGTCAAAAAATAGCATTCATTTATTCAGTAAGTATTTATTGAGTTCCTATTAAGAGCCAGGCACTATGCTAGCGGAACAAGGAGAGCCTGTACCTGCCTTCAACGGGCTTACACTCTATCTCAAGCAGACAAAAGTTTAACATCATATGTTAAGTGCAATGCTGAACGTATACATTGTGTTAAGGGGATTCCCCCAAGAGATATACCTAAGCAATCCTGGGGTGGGAACAAGGAAAGAAAGGCATTTGGAAAAGATAGGCGAGGGCTGTCTCTGGGGAGGAGCAGCTAGCTAGGGGGTTGATTTAAGGCAAAGAGAAAAATATAAGTAGAGAAACGAAGACACCGCAGTTCCTGGGGACTAAACACACCCTTTTCTTGCCTGCCAAAGACAAATCAGAAACTATCATGTCACTTTTCAAAATCTGGGACATTAACTCTGCCCAATGAGTGTATGTCTCGCCACTCCAGTCTTTCGGTAGCATCCAAACCCAATAACCCTTTCCTGGAAGGGTAAGGCGCCCTTTCTGTAAGGCAGAGTTGTTGGCAGGTGTCTCCTTTCTTACCAGAGAGCAGCAAGATTAAATGTTACGGGGGTGGGTGGGGAAGAGAAGACTTCACGATGGTAGTGTGAATAAGTCCACAAACTGCCTGATTTCAGGTAGCGACAGGTCTTTCTGAAGGGAAAAGGGAAACCGACCGGAGGCAAAGAGAGCACTGGGGATGGACCCTCTACGCTCCCTCCCCCCAAACCAGGCACTGACGAGGAGGCACACTGGGAGGACTGGGACGGACACGGTGGAGAGACCATCAGGACGAGGGAAGAGGCACTCACTGCCGAGAAGGCACTTAAGGACCAGGCTAGCGGTGGCCTCGAGGTCCGGCTTCGGAGCCCCACAGTCGAGATAGGGACCCGGAAGGTCTCGGCGACCACTCACCGCTACTACTGGTGAAGTAGAACACCATGATGCCAGCGGCGGTGGGACAACTACAGCGCCCAGCAGCAGTACTCAAACTTGGAAGCTCAGGATACCGGAAGCGCGGAGGCCGCGTTCCCCGGAACTGCTCCACGCACTTCCGGCTGACGTCGGGTCGCGTCATAACGCCTGTCGCCGGCGCCATCTCCAATTCTGCTGAGGAGGCGGTGTCGGCGCCCTCGGAACTCAATTTATTTGGGGGTCAAAGGGAAGAGGATGGAGGCAGGAGCATTGGTGGGTGGAAAACGATGCGGGGAACTATCTTAAGAGAGAAATGCCACTGCCTGGCTTTATTTTTAGAACCTCCACCCTGTGGGCTATCAGGTTGGTTTCATTTGCCGCTTTTCACCCGCATCTGGGCTCCCCGAAAGTAGAAACCTTGTGCCTTCTTCACGGCTACGCTTTCACTGAACTAATCACGGTACTTGGAACTTAGTACAGAAGCTCATTAAATTTTAAATGAACCCAAATTCCTCCACTGTTTTCATTCTAGCTCCATCACTTGTTGGGCACTTTCGGTTGCTGCACTTAGCTGCAAAATGAGTATGAATGGAGCGGTTAATAAACAGGTTATTTTGCCAAGGGTAAGTAAGTTAATAGGTATAAAAGGTTTAGGACGTGGTGAACACTCCAGAATTAAAGATAGTTTCACCGGAGGCAGTATGCCTCTCTGCGTTTGGACTCGTACTGTTCCACCTTTAAATCCAAGATCTGCCATCTGTTACCTAGGAGGCTGAGGGAACCTCACATCTTCCGGCTGTAAAGTGGGAAAGATCTGACTCAGTTCCCATCAGCATTTCGCTTTAACCTGATTATTTCTATTATCTTCTTATGTGAAGTTAAGCGCATCACTTAACTGAATTTTTTAGAACTAAGAAATGTGCCAGAGAGTGTACTAGGAGGTGGTACACAAAATAACGTAGCTAATAACAAACGAGTGCTTTAGGAACTTTTGGGCTTTCCAAAGGAAGAATCTACACTGTCCTATGAATAATAATTGTTTTCAGGCCCTCAGTTTTATTCTCTATAAAATGGGAATGATGGTACATATCCCATAGGCTGTGGTGAATGAAATAAAATACTAAAACATTCATGAATACCTGGCATGTCGATGTTACTGCCGTGATTTAATTTTTTATTTAACTTGAAAAAAAAATTTTTTTAATTGCTTCACCTAACATCACTGCTGCTGCTGCTGCTGCTGCTAAGTCACCTCAGTCGTGTGCGACTCTGTGCAACCCCATAGACGGCAGCCCACCGGGCTCCCCGGTCCCTGGGATTCTCCAGGCAAGAACACTGGAGTGGGTTGCGATTTCCTTCTCCGATGTGTGAAAGTGAAGTTGCCCAGTCGTGTCCGACCCTCAGCGACCCCACGGACTGCAGCCTTCCAGGCTCCTCCGTCCATGGGATTTTCCAGGCAAGAATACTGGAGTGGGGCGCCATTGCCTTCTCCCCTAACACCACTAGGGAAAAAAAAAAAGTAACCGTAGCTCAGTCGGTAAAGAATCTGCCTGCAATGAAGGAGACCTGGGTTGGATTCCTGGGTCGGGAAGATCCCCTGCAGAAGGAAATGACAAGCCACTCCAGTATTCTTGCCTGGAGAATCCCATGGACAGAGGAGCCTGGCAGGCTACAGTCCATCGGGTTCCAAGAGTCGGATACGACTTAGCGACTGATCGCCAACATTATAGCTTCAAATGTGAAAAGTAACTTGAGAATCTTCAGTTCAGTTTAGTCGCTCAGTCGTGTCCGACTCTTTGCGACCCCATGAATCGCAGCACACCAGGCCTCCCTGTCCATCACCAACTCCTGGAGTTCACTCAGACTCACGTCCATCGAGTCAGTGATGCCATCCAGCCATCTCATCCTCTGTCGTCCCCTTCTCCTCCTGCACCCAATCCCTCCCAGCATCAGAGTCTTTTCCAATGAGTTAACTCTTCACATGAGGTGGCCAAAGTACTGGAGTTTCAGCTTTAGCATCATTCCTTCTAAAGAAATGCCAGGGCTGATCTCCTTCAGAATGGACTGGTTGGATCTCCTTGCAGTCCAAGGGACTCTCAAGAGTCTTCTCCAACACCACAGTCCAAAAGCATCAATTCTTCGGTGCTCAGTCTTCTTCACAGTCCAACTCTCACATCCATACATGACCACAGGAAAAACCATAGCCTTGACTAGACTGACCTTTGTTGGCAAAGTAATGTCTCTGCTTTTGAATATGCTATCTAGGTTGGTCATAACTTTCCTTCCAAGGAGTAAGCTTAGGCTGCTATTAAAAAAAAAATCTTACAGCAAGTGACCTCAATATGTCCAGTACCAGAGAACGCCTTCATTCTGCGGAAAACTACAACTCCCAGAATGCACCTAGGTAAGGCCTCCCGACAGGAGCCTGGCGCTGCCCAAGGGGTTCTGGAAGACGTGGTTTCCACCAGGGGAGAGGTTTCAGTCTTGCAAGGGCGGGAGACTCTTGGAGACCACCTCCTAAGAGGCGGGGCAAGCGCTGGTGCACAACCAATCGTCGAGCCGGCCCTTGGAGAAGCTGGGAAGCGGCGAATCGGAACGCAGCGGTTTCCGCCTGGACTGGCGCGCGAGAATTTGAATACAGTGGGGGACCACGGGCTCGGCTGAGGAGAGGTCGCCTGTCTGAGGTGCTACCAGGTAAGTGCTGCGTGGGCCCGAGGCGTGATGTGGAAGAACCAGGGGATCAGGAGGTTCTGTGGAACGTGGGGATGAATGTCAAAGGAAGAGAGCTTTTGCTCGGTGCTTGGCGCGTTCTAGGCTGAGACAAGAGCGAGGAGCTGGTGTACGCGCTTCCAGGTCTCCTGGTTTCCATCTTTCTGACGCTGAGTTTTCTCGCCCTTTTGCCCTGACAGCGTGTGGGGACAGGGTCGCTTTTCTCTCCTGTCTTTCCTTATTCAGCCTCAGAAAGATCTTTAAAGCTGCAGCTCGACACGAATTTCCAGAGACTCAGGTCTTTCTGTATAACTTGAAAGTTATGCTTGTGTATTAAAAATACACTTGATCCGAAAGGAAGGGGAAGGGAAAATTTATTGAGCAACATACCATCTGCTCGAGAGTTAACATGCGTCATTGTGTTTATTACTCGCAGCCTTAGGAGGTCAGAGTATTTTGTAAATAAGAAAACAAGCGGCTCCTCAGCTAATAAAATGTGTGAGAATTATGCTTCCCTGTTTTCTTGCTGGCTTCTGATGAAAAAGTTAGAGATGGTCTCTGCCTTCATTGTACCTGCAGCCTGTAGGGAAAGACCGTCAAGCCAAAGACGAGAAGAGAAAATACGCAAAATGGATACCAAGGAAGTGCAGGGTGGATTGGAAGCCTAGGGCTAGAGCATCTAACAGCAGGAGGGCTTTTGGGATTTGGGGGGAGGCGGGTGGTGAGGGCTATGGGAAGGACAGCTGCCCAGGATATAGAGTGATTAAACTTGAGATGAATTCATCAGGCTGTTGAAGTCGGGAAAGTGTGTCCTGAAATGGGGTAAAATCCTTCCTCTTTGGTAGGACCATTTTCCAGCTTGAAATTTGTACTGTTCCTTCTTAAATTAAATTGTACTGTCTCTGCTTAATTAGTGGAGGGGCTTCCCTGGTGGCTCAGACGGTAAAGCGTCTGCCTACAGTGCCGGAGACCCGGTTTCAATCCCTGGGTGGGGAAGATCTCCTGGAGAAGGAAATGGCAACCCACTCCAGTATTCTTGCCTGGAAAATCCCATGGATGGAGGAACCTGGTAGGCTACAGTCCATGGGGTCGCAAAGAGTTGGACACTACTGAGAGACTTCACTTTCTTTGTGAGGTAGTGTTTTGTTTTTGTTTTTTTTTCCCTTCATGCTTTAAACCTTTATCAAAGTAATTTGCTTTAAAAAAAAAAAAACAACTTTTTTTTTATCTTAATGGACCATCACCCGTCTGAGAACTGTTTCAGTATTATAAATCATAGTTTTGATATAGCAGTTTTTATACACATTGGATTTATTTGGTTATTGTTCTGTTGCTTTTAGGAGTTAGGATGTCAACTTTAACGCCAACAAAAAGGAAGCAGTGCTCTTTGAGCCAGGACATGTAAGTCTCATCCTGAGTGGAAATTCTTAAAAAAATCTACCGTCTTAAATATTTTTTATCTTCTCTTCTATGTCTAAATATTTCCATTCTTTCATTTCCTACTCCTTGTAGTTACAGTAATACTTTATATTCTAATTCTAGTCTGGAAATAATATAAGCTTTTATAATTAATTCTTTAGTGCCTTTGGAGGGAATCAGAAAAAGGGCTGTTACCTATGTTACCTGTTACCTTGGAAATATGTGTCAGATCTTTTATTACCTTGCTTCTTTCTGCTCTCTCATGTAATATTTAACATGCTGTTTTGCATATAATAGGTGATCATCCTATTATACACAGCAATCCTAGAAAGCTGTGTACTCTGTGTATGTTATACCAGAGATATAAACTACAGGCCCTAAGTGGTCAGTTTATTGTGTATAGTTAATCATTTTAGGGAACTTGTTTCAGAGTATATGGCCAAAACTTAGAAATAGGTTTTAAAACACTCATACACACACACACATTTCTCAAAGCTTCTTTGTAAAGTGTTTTCACAAACATTATTGGGGTCTTAGTTTTGAAAAATACTCAAATACTTTGTAAAGACAGAATTTGAGAATTCCTACTGCTAATCTAATAGTGTATGTAGATAGATGCTTTTGGAGATATATTTTTAATATGCCTTCCAGGTGAAGTTGTTTATTGCTTAGTAGTAAATTGACATAAAAACCGAACCAAAATAACTATCAATGGACTGTTTCCTTTCATAGCCCATTATCAGATATTCCATCAAAGAAATTAATTTTGGACTTCACTGAAAATGTATTTCCATTACCTAATAAAAAGCACATTTGCCAAACCAGTGATAAAAATGAAGGAAAGATTCATTGCTCTCAACAAGGCCATTTGATTTCAAGTCCACTCAGAACAACTAAAAATGGATTGCCATCTGCAAATAAAGGTTCACCATTTAAATCTGCTGTGTCTGTTGTATCCTTTTACAACAAAGATAAGTGGTACCTCAATCCATTGGAGAGAAAGCTGATAAAAGAGAGTAGATCCATTGGTCTAAAAACTAATAATGAGGATAAATCGTATTCCTATATGACAGAAAAAATGCAAGGAAAACCAGTCTGCTCCAAGAAGATGAACAAAAAACCACAGAAGAGTTTAACTGCTAAGTGTCAAGTGGGATATAAATGCATCAAGCCTGTATCAAAGAATTCTAAAAATTCCAAGCAGTACCGAGTGACCTATAAGCCAACTGTGGAGAATAATTGTTACTCAGCTGAAAATAATCTGAATGCTCCTCGAGTTCTAAGCCAGAAGGTCAAACCACAAGTTACCCTCCAGGGTGGAGCAGCTTTTTTTGTTAGTAGGAAAAAGCCCTCATTGAGAAAATCATCCCTGGAAGATAAGCTGTTACTGGGACTCACCCAGAAAAATAAATCAGAAGTTATTGAAGAGTCTGATGGAGAGACTGTCAATGAAAGAAGGTTTGAGACAAGGCAAGCGCCAAAGTGTGTGTTAGTAGAAAAAGAACTGAACGTTGAGCTGTTGAGTGAAAGAAGTAAAAGTGAAGAGAAATTAATAAAGGTAAATGGAAATTCATAGCTTCTAAAACTAAGTTGGCTCTCTCTGTATATGGTGGTGGTGGTGGTTTAGTTGCTAAGTCATGTCTGACTCTTGTGACCCCATGGGACTGTAGCCTGCCAGGCTCTTCCATCCATGGTGTTTCCCAGGCAAGAATACTAGAGTGGGTTGCCATTTCCTTCTCCAAGGAATCTCCCCAACCCAGGGATCGAACCCCTGTCTCCTCCATTGCAGGCAGATTCTTTCCTGACTGAGCTACCAGGGAAAACCATATCTGTATGTATGTAGGTAGGAAGTATGTATGTGTGTGTGTAGCTAGTCCCTTAAAATGAAGCTCAGAAAAGAAAGAAATGTTGCCGAGAAATCATCATGTCGTTTTAACAAGACTGTCTCTTCATTATCAAATAGACATGGAGAAGGCTAATAAGATGAGAAATGCAGAAGACCCCCCCCCCAATATACACACATGGATTGAGAATTAATTTTAGCTTGAGTGGTGCCCCTTATTTTTTTTAATTGACATGTATCTATATACAGTGAATTGTGCAGATATATAGTCTGAATTTTGATAAACTCACATACCATGTAACTAAAACCCCTGTCAAGATACAGTTGTGTTTTTTTTTTTTTGTCAGAAACAGTATAAATAATTAGTAGAATTGCTCTTATGGCTTAGGCAAGCAAGAACATGTTCCATTTAGCAATATACTTGGTAATACTTGATAGACAGGAAAAAACATTGACAGTGGTAACTGCAAACTTAAATGTTTACAAAGTAAGTAAAATTAGCAGCAAAACTGGTCTGATCTAGATATGTTTCCATACATTGATTTAGTGGAAGGAAATGAAGACCTGTCAAGTGGTAGCCTGATACTTTGTTCCCTGAGATTACTGCCATATGGGAACAAAATTTTGTTTACAGTCTGGAGGACTGCTTTTATGAAGCCATATACTATCATAATTATAAAGAATTTTGAGGCAGAGTAGAAAAATAGGATTTTCCTCCCTTTTTTGGCTTAATGAAGCCTACCATCATTTTTTTGGTAATATGGTATTATGGTTTTGGTATTATGGAGGTAGCTATTTAAGTTCCTTCGTGACTGTGGTTCAGAGAAACTTTTATTTGATAGTTAGTGTTTTTAGGGGCTTCCCAGGTGGCACTAGCAGTAAAGAACCTGGCTGCTAGTGCAGGAGACATAAGAGACATGGATTTGATCCCTGGGTTGAGAAGATCCCCTGGAGGATGGTATGGCAACCCACTCCAGTATTCCTGCCTAGAGAATCCCAAGGACAGACGAGCCTGGCAGGCTACAGTCCATGGGGTTGCAAAGAGTCCAACAGGACTGAGTAACCAAGCACAGCACAGCTAAGGGTAAATCCTGTTTTCATTAGAGCGTGCATAACCTTTTCCCAACTCTGTGGAGCCTTGAGAAATGGCAAACTGATGGCCTGTCCCCCATTCTTCTGAGATAGTTATGATTTTGAATAGGAGTTCTTTAATCAAAAGTTTTTTCCTTTTCCCCCAAGCTGTATGTTCTCTTAAGTCTCATCAAATAAGTAGTGTTTACTGAAATTTGTAACAAGTTTTTCTCCTTTGTTTTTCCCACCTCCCTGCTACTATCCAAAAAGTGGGAGTTAGAAGCCTCTCCAACTACTCCAGGATGTTTTTCTCTCCTTTGCTCCCTGTTTTTAAAGCTTGTGACAAAGGGTTGGCTCTTTTCAGTTTGGCGGCTCCTAGGGAAATTTTTGCCATTTTTACTGATTTTTCTGTTGTTCAATTTATTTTTGTAGACAGGTTGTTCTATGATTTTCATTCTGTCATCTTTACCAGGAAATAATACATTTTTGACAGGATGACAAATTATAAACTTAAATATGCACACTCTATATAAATGTAATACTTTACTTTAAAAGTATTACATTTAGTAAATACAGAGGAAATTTTCCTTAAAACAAACTGAAAATTGAGGATTTAAAGTCATTATGAAATGTAATTCATGATGAAAATACATATTGTGTTTTAGAAACGAATCTCTTGGGATTCATTGGCTAAATGTGTGATGATTAAGAATTATAGGTTTCTTTAATTTTACTCATTATTTTCAGGATGCATCAGATGGAGTCATTTCTTCAAGGAAATGTAAAACTGATGAAAATAAAAGTTGTCCTTCAGAGGAGTCTTTCAGTGAGAACAAAGCAGGTAAGTAAGAGAACTTTTCTTCTCAAAATGAGTTTTTTTCATGTAATAATGCTTCATTACATGTGTCAATATGAAATTATATACAATACTATTTTGGCTTTTTAAAATATTCAGTATCCGTGACTTTGTGTTGCTCTCGGTAACACTGTTTTCTATGATAAGCAGTGCAGTGCATTTTGAGGAGGAGACAAGGAGAATTTATGGGAGAACTTAAGACAAAATACTCTGATTAATTGGTCTGTGAGATATGGCCCAGTTACTTAAGCTATCTAGAGCCAGGTGTTCTCATCATACCTATGCTTTTACCCCAAATGATAGGAGGGAGTGAAAAATATATATATCTGTGATCAAAGCCCAATTGTAAGCAGAATTCACTAAGCCATAAGAGGGCACCCAAAATCAGGAGTTTTGGGTTTTGTCTGGGTCTGCCAGTGATTAAGTGTGATCTAGGGAAGAGATCTCTCAAGTAAGAGGTTGGACCCAGGGAATGAACTCAGGCCATGGGAATGAAAGCACTGAATCGTAACCACTGGACCACCAGGGAACTCCCACTTCTTTTCTTTTTTTAAATAAGCTTTTCATTTTGTAGTAATTTTAGATTTACAGAGAAGTTGTACCTGTCTTACCCCATTTACCCTATTGTTGTTGTTCAGTCACTAAGTCAGGTCCAACTCTTTTGGGACCCCATGGAGTGCAACACTCCAGGCTTCCCTTTCCTTCACTTCTCTTGGAGTTTGCTCAAACTCATGTCCATTGAGTCAGTGATGCCATTCAACCATCCCATCCTCTGTCTCCCCTTCTCCTGTCCTCAGTCTTTCCCAGCATCAGGGTCTTATTTTCCAGTGAGTCTGTTCTTTGCATCAGGTGGCCAAAGTATTGGAGCTTCAGCATCAGTCCTTCCAATGAATATTCAGGGTTGATTTACTTTAGGATTGACTGGCTTGATCCCTTTGCAATCAAAGGGACTCTCAAGAGTCTTTGAAAGTATCAGTTCTTTAGTGCTCAGCCTTCTTTATGGTCCAGCTCTCACATTCATACATGACTACTGGAAAAAACAATATTTTTAACCAAACCTTTGTTGGCAAAGTGATGTCTCTGCTTTTTAATTCACTGTCTAGTTTAGTCATAGCTCTCCTTCCAAGGAGCAAGTGTCTTAATTTCATGGCTGCAGTCATCATCTGTAGTGATTTTGGAGCCCAATAAAATAACATCTGTCACTGCTTCTACTATTTCCTCTTTTTATTTATCTGATGGGACCAGATGCCGTGATCTTAGTTTTTTAATGTTGAGTGTTAAGCCAGCTTTTTCACTCTCCTCTTTGACCCTCATCAAGAGGCTTGTTTGTTCTTCTACACTTTCTGCCATTGGAGTGGTATTATCTGCATATCTGAGGTTGTTGATATTTCTCCTGGCAGTCTTGATTCCAGCTTGTGATTCATCCAGCCCAGCATTTTACATGATGTACTCTGCACAGAAGTTAAATAAGTAGTGTGACAGTACACAGCCTTGTCATACTCCTTTCCCAATTTTGAACAAGTCCTTTGTTCCATGTCCTGTTCTAACTGTTGGTTGCTTCTTGACCTGTAGGTTTCTCAGAGACAGGTAAGGTGGTGTTACCATCTTGTACGACTATTATACTTTTGTCAAAACTAAGAAACTAATTACTGGTATATTATTAAATAAGCTCTAAGCTATATCTGGAATTGACTGATTTTTTTCATTAACATCCCCTTTTTGTTGTAGGACCCAGCCTAGGCATCACATTGTATTTAGTTGCCGAGTCTCCATAGTCTCCTCTTGTCTGTGACATTTTCTTAGTCTTTTCTTTGTTTTCATGACCTTGACATTCTTGAGGAGTACTGGCCAGTTATATTATAGGATGTTCCTGCACCTGGGTTTGTCTGATGTTTTTCTCATTGTTAGACCAGGGTTATAGGTTTGGAGGAAGAATGCCACTGAGGTGAATGCCATTCTCACCACTTTGGGTGCGATGTCCAAATGACATTATAGATGATGTTAACTTAATCTCTATCACTTGGTTGGTCAGGTTTGCCCAATTTCTCCACTGTAAAAGTTACCCTTTTTCCTTTGCCAAACTCTGTTCTTTGGAAGTAAGTCGTTAAGTCTAGCCTACCCTTTCAGGGAGGGATGGGGATTAAGCTTCATCTCCTGGAGGGGGAAATTTTCACATATATTATTTGGAATCCTTCTGTTAGGAAGAGTTATCTCTTCGCTCCCATTTATGTACTCAATTTGTAAGTAAATAAATAGACTCCTGAATATTCACCAGTATGCACCCATGAATATTTTATATTTGGGATTAAAGTCTAATACTACATGATTTATTCTGTCATTCATATTGTTCCAGCTTTGACCATTGGGTCAGTTCTCTTTGACATGTCCCCTTCTTTTGCTTTTTGAGCACTTACTTATTACTTTCTGGCACTACAAAAGGCTATAGGCTCCTCTTGCATTTTCCCTAACCTAGTCCTAGGCTCAGCCATTTCTCCAAGGAACCATGGTCCCTTCTGTTGGGGAATATTATTTGGAAACCAGGTTCTGGACTTGATGTGCCTATTGCTACTGGAGTACTTTTGGTGATGTACATAAAAACTTATTATCAAACCCAGGTTCATGTGGAATTTTCTTCTAGAAGTTTTATAGTTTTACATTTTGCATTTAGATCTGTGATCCATTTTGAGTTAAATTTATGTGAGTTTTGTCATTTTTTTGTATATGGATGTCAAATTGTTCCAGCATAATTTGATGGCTATCTTTTTGCCATTGAATTAACTTATGCTTCTTGGTTAAAAATCAGTTGACTATACGTGCATAGGTGGTGGGTGTTTTGGGGCTCTATTTTGTTACATTGATCTGTTTGTCAATACCGTACTGTCTTATTACTGTTAGTCTTAAAATCAAGTATTGTGAGTATTTTTGTTTTATTAATCTTGAAAATCTTATGCTTTAAAGCTTTAAGTTTATTCTGGAATACAAATTATTGTTCACTTTTTTCCCTTACCAGTTTCTCCTGAGTCCATTGTCTATCCCATCTTCACTATGTCTTCAGTCAACACAAAAAGGTAAGGGTTGCTCTTATTTTAATGTTCAAGGTTTAATTATGAGTCCATTGGATTTCTCTTTTTTTCATATACTATTTAATTTAGAGAGCATTTTTCTCTTCCCCATTGAAATATTTAGAATAGGAGATGAAATTAGACCCTCTCATAGAAACTTCATAAGAACTTGAAGAATTAAGAGAAGGAAAAGACCTTTATGGGCTGGAATAACAGTAATTTCTTCAATTTTTGTATAATACCTGACCCATAATAATTTATATTCACTCTTTCACTTATCCCCACAACAACCCAGAAGCTTGGTATCATTATTACCATTTGCAGCAGAGAAAACCTTGTAATTCAGCCACAGTTGCACAGCTCTTAGATGACAAAGCCAGGACTAGAATCCATGATTAATCAAAGCCCATTAGGCTGTATTGCCTCCTTTGTGTGATAACATACTGATAATAGTTCATGTTTAATGGGCACTTGGCATCTCATGGTGTGGATACCATTATTACCCCATTTTACAGATGAGGAGACTGGCCAGAGGAATAAGTAACTTGCAGCAACTCAATGCTGTTATAATTTCCAGCTGAAGCTACACACTATCCTGCTCAAAACTAAAACTGGAACTGGGGGAGGCATGGGTGCTTATAAGTATATGCAAAAAAGCTCTGAGAACGAAGTTTCTTAACAGTTTGAACACCTCACTAGGCAGTATTAAGTCACTTCAGTTGTGTCCGACTCTTTGAGACCGTATGGGCTATAGCCCACCAGGCTCCTCTGTCCATGGGATTCTCCAGTCAAGAGTCCTGGAGTGGGTTGCCATTTCCTTCTCTAGGGAGCTGCTCAGTAAGCAGCTTTGTTTCTTTTTTCCCTGTTTGATGATAAACATCTGAAGATAATGAGCAGGGAACTTCCTAGTAAAGTTTTCCTGCTCTTAGGGCATCTCACCATAAATTGTCTTGGAGATTGGTCGGGTGGGTAGCTTTTCCCCTTCAGAGACCATATTCCTAATTTCTTTCACCTTTCCCTTTTCTCATCTGTCTTCTATTTATTGAGGATAAAAACCTATCACAATCAGCTAACAGTGTGTAAACTAACCTAGCACAGGGAGATGTTAGGAGACTTGGTTGAATCATTTGAAATTTGCTCATTAGGTAGGACCCAAAAAGTCAGATATCATCAGTTTCCTGTGGCTTACTCTGACTTTTACTTTAGGTAGATCACAGATTGTCTGGGTTTGTACTCTTACAGTTGGCGAACATTTATAGAATACTGTGTGATGTTGAACTACACTGAATTTTAGAGATGTGAAGATAAGTACAACATGGCTCTGCTGTCAAGGAAGTCATGGTTAGAAGAGGACAGACATTTAAACAAATGTGTATAAAAAAGTGTTAACATTGCTAGGCTAGAAGTAAAAAGGCCTGCAAGGATGGGAAGTGCTGAGTTACTTAGCAAAGGTTGTATAAGGCATAGAGGAGTCAGTGACCTAGATAAGTGTTTTTTATATTGTTGGTATTATTAGTATTGATAGTTTGTCACATCAATAAAAATTTAAGGGCATCACATCTAGCATTTTTCCTTAATGGAATAATACATCTCTCACATAGTAAGTGTATTTAGTGAGTCTTTTTTCCCAGTTATGTATGTGTATCTGCATTGGTCATGATGTGAAATATATTTCTCACCATAGGTTTGTCAAGTCATTATAAAAGCTATTTTCTAGTCAGATGATAAGAGGACAGATTGGGTTAGCATAAAGCATTACATAGGGTATTTTTCCAGTTTTTTTTTTTTTTTTTTTTTAATCAATGTGAGTTTCTGTTTGAACTTCTTGCTTTGGATACTTGTTCCCCCACCCACACCCCCTTGCCTCTACTCTAGAGATTTCTATTTCTTTGATCCTTGGAAGAAAGTCATTTCATTGTAAGGCAAGGGTTATAAACTTAGTGCCTACAGAGACTGCAGCCAACTGGAGAAGCACACTCCATCTAAAAGAGCCTGTGCCAGTGGCTCCAACTCTTAGATTCCTTGGTGAACAAGTCTAATGATCTTCCAGTGTCTCTTGCAATATTGGAAATACACATTTTTAAGTGAAATCTCTAGATTTTAAAATATTCGTAGCTAATCCAAACTCTGTGTGAGCCAATCAGAATATCTGGTAGCTGGATTTGGCCTATAGGCTCCAGTTTGCAACCTCTATAAGCCAGCCCCAGCATTGTCTCCTAAAGGGAAAAGATTGCCTCAACATCTATCCAGCTAAATTGTTTTTTGTCTAAGAATTTGAGACTAGTAGGGTGCAGAGAAGGCAATGGCACCCCACTCCAGTACTCTTGCCTGGAGAATCCCATGGACAGAGGAGCCTGGTAGGCTACAGTCCATGGGATTGCGAAGAGTCGGACACGACTGAGCGACTTCCCTTTCACTTTTCACTTTTCACTTTCATGCATTGGAGAAGGAAATGGCAACCCACTCCAGCGTTCTTGCCTGGAGAATCCCAGGGACAGGGAAGCCTGGTGGGCTGCCATCTATGGGGTCTCACAGAGTCGGACATGACTGAAGCGACCTAGTAGCAGCAGCAGCAGGGTGCTGTTTTAGGTGTGTATTAGTTCACTCACTCCGGAGACGGCAATGGCATCCCACTCCAGTACTCTTGCCTGGAAAATCCCATGGACGGACGGAGGAGCCTGGTAGGCTGCAGTCCATGGGGTCACTAAGAGTCAGACACAACTGAGCGCCTTCACTTTCAATTTTCACTTTCATGCATTGGAGAAGGAAATGGCAACCCACTCCAGTGTTCTTGCTTGGAGAATCCCAGGGACGGGGGAGCCTGGTGGGATGCCGTCTATGGGGTCGCACAGAGTCACGACTGAAGCGACTTAGCAGCAACAGCAGCAGCTCACTCACTTCCCCATGCCCCAGTAAAAAGTTGTTGGATTGTAATATGCTGGTTGCTGGTGACTGACTTCCTGTGGGTCTGTGAGATCCAGTATAGTGTTTACTTATTTGCTGTGGCATTCCATGAATATCTTTATGCCTGCATGGGTAAATATTGTTTTAAGATTTAAAAAGCAAGAAAAGATTAATTTTTAAAGGTGACATCAACTTATGAAGAAATCCTATGTATATGCATCTGATTTGTTGTTGTTGTTTAATCAGTAAGTCATGTCTGATGCTTTGTGACCCCATGAACTGTAGCCCCCAGGCTCCTCTGTCCATGGGATTTCCCAGGTAATACTGGAGTGGGTTGCCATTTCCTTCTTCAGAGGATCTTCCTGACCCAGGGATCAAACCTGCATCTCCGGCTTAGCAGGTGGATTCTTTACCTGTGAGCCACCTAGGAAACCCATATGCATCTGATACTATTGATGAAATCCTTTGAACTTGGAGTTAGAAGACAGGAATTTGAGTCTTTCCATCATTCTTCCCTAGTTACTTTATCTTGAGTTGACTACTGATCCTGTCTGAGTGGGCCTCAGGCTTCTCATTGTTTCTATAGCCCTATTACTTCAAGTTATTACTGATAGAAAGCACTAAAAATTGCAAAGTCCTCTGCAAATGTTATCTACATATGTTTTCTTTTCATTATAATTTATCAAACGTGTTAAAATTATTAAATAACAATTACCACCTTTCTATTTCAAGATCTCTAGTTGAAGAACAGTCTTCTGTGGGATCCACCACATCTACTAACTTCTTAAAACAAGTCAACATACAGAAGAGTACTAATACCAGAGATTCAAACAAAGAAACAAAAGACCAGCTCATCATTGTGAGTAAATTTAAAACAAAGCTCCTCCTGTACGTGGGTCTCATGTATAGAACCTGAAGTCTGACGTGTGGTCTTAGCCTAGTTACCAGGAGTTACAGATGTTCTGAGTTTGTAAATGCTACCTTTGCTCTTGTGGCAACATTTAAAGCTAGTCAAGGATATTTTTGAACAGATAGTGTTGGGGAGTGCTGGCAGTTTAGTAGAATGTTGATGAATGAGTTGTCTCGGAATCAAAAAGACTTAACGAGAAGAGCTACACTGCATTAGATATGGGTTTGGCGTATGATACCTGTGGGCCAAAGTTGGACCATGGCCTTTGAGCTAATAGCATTTATATTCTTAAAAGGTTGGGAAGAAAAGGAGAAGAATGTATGTGGCATGCAAAGCCTAAAATGTTTACTATCTGGCCCTTGGCAGAAAATTTGCAAACACCTATATAGACAGTTCAAAATTTGGTGTTATCAGTAGCCTTAAGTAGTGCCTTGAGACCGAATAGGAATTAATAAACCTTGACACTGAATATCCCTGAATTCTCTATTAATTTATCAATGCTTTTCTTGAACTTTTACTATGCATTGTACTTAATTTTCATCAACTCTTGGGGAAAAGAATTTTAATATTTATTTTTTAATTTTATTAATATGTTAATTTAATTTATTTAATATTTAATTTAAATTAATTTTTCCTAACCATTTAAGGAAAAAATGCTATCTAATGCTATATAAGTCCTGAAATTTTGCTCTGCTTCTTTGAAATAAGGCTTTTTTAGGCCTCTCATATAAGAGCTTAGTAAGGATGTTGCATTTTTCATCTTAGCTATAATATTTATGATTTCATCTTATTCCTTCTTAGAACTATGGGTCCAGCTAAAGAATCTTGGTGTGTTTTTTTTCTGCTGTCCATTCAAAGAGGCAATTTCACTTTTATCACGATGGCATGTTAGGCTCTTCTCATTCTATTTTGTTGATGGGTAGAGAGAAAGAGTAACCAGACTTTCATTTATGTTTCACCTATACCAGCATAAAAGAAAAATAAGGACAAATTTGAATGAATGGACAAATTTACATGAACTAAATGTAGAGCTATCTGTGATGTGTTTAGATGGGCTATTTTCCCTCTTCCAATTGTAGGATGCAGGTCAGAAACATTTCGGAGCCACCATGTGTAAGTCCTGTGGCATGATCTACGCTGCTTCCAACCCCGAGGACGAACTGCAGCATGTTCAGCATCACCACCGATTTGTGGAGGGAATCAAATATACAGTAAGTATAAAAAAAAAAAAAGGTTGTTTCCATTTGTTCTAAAAGTGAAAATGCTTTAAAAGAGACATTCCTTTTGCCTAAATATAGAAAGGTTTACATATCCAGAAATATTTTATCATCTGTAATTTTGTTGTGTGTTTAATATTTGAGACTGATGGTATTTTAGTTTTAATAGATGTGCCATTTCAAACTTCATGTGCTAATATAAGAGAAGTTACTGCTCTTGGTTGAATGAACACCGTGCATCCTTACCTCTAGCTTTTGGAGCAGAGCTGAGCAGTCATGGTAGAAAACTCAAAGACTTGAGGAGTTTCCCCTTTTCTCACTCCAGTTTCTTCTTTCTAGATAACCTTAGAAGAACAGCTTTCTTTGACTCCTCCAGGGTATTTCTTTGCTCTTCATGAAGCACCTTCATGAAATACCTTCCTACTCCATATACAGCGTGTTGTTGGCCTTATCTTTATGATTGTACCTGCTACTCAAATGCATCCCCGTTTTTCATGTTTTTATTGCTGTAATTCATGCCTTCATAATATTTTTAGCCTGATTTATTAAAATTCTTCTTATCCTGCCCCTCCCCCACTTTCACACTGCTAATTCATGGTTTTTTTTCTCTGTATTCCTACAAGGGGCTCTTATTTGACTTCGTCTTGTTTTATAACGGGCTTCCCTTGTGGCTCAGCTGGTAAAGAATCTGCCTGCAATGCGGGAGACCTGGGTTTGATCCCTGGATTGGGAAGATCCCCTGGAGAAAGGAAAGGCTACCCACTCCAGTATTCTGGCCTAGAGAATTCCATGGACTATGGGGTCTCAGAGTCGGACATGACTGAGCAACTTTCACTTTCTTTTATAATAGATTATTTGTCTCCCAACAGTATGTCAGCCCCTTGAAGACAGGAGCTTTGTTTCAGTCATCTTTTATTTCCTTTGCCACATTCACGTAGTTGAATTTTATCTTTTTTATATCATTCATTTGTTCATCTTTTTTGTCTTCTCCAGACCACATTATTTAATTTTTTTTCCACTTTAGATCAAAATGTGATTTTCTTCCCCCCTTTGGCAGGGCTGGAAAAAAGAACGTGTTGTAGCAGAGTTTTGGGATGGGAAGATTGTGTTGGTCCTGCCACGTGACCCGAGTTATGCTATCAGAAAGGTATGAAACATTAGTTTTTCTTTTTAAATTGAAGTATAGTTGCTTTACAATATTAGTTTTTCAGTCTTTGTTTTCCTTCTACTCTCCCCATTCTCCACCAAAAAATCGACCTATATTGAAGTATTATATAAAACACTTTTGTTTATAGATAATCACTGTACATTGGTACAGGTGTTAGGATGACTTTCAAAGTAGTTCATACAAAATTAAACTTACAAAACAAGTAAAGGTGTGTCAAAAAGAGATTAAAGAAAACAGATTAAGAGTCCATATTGTATTGCTTGCCTACATCTTCCATTTGTGAAAAATAAACTTTATAAGGTTGAGAAATTAACAGCTCCAGGGTCTAATTCTTAGGTTGGTATTGCCTTTGTTTCTCGGGCTGGATGTTTCGCCCCAGTAGACAAGGGATAAAGCTGAAACAGAATCTTCCTACTCCCTGTTCCACTCAAGGGTGCTGAAAGTGATGTTTAAAATAGTTTCTTAAAACCCTGTTTCCGAAGTGGCAGAAACATTCCTCAGTAGTGGAATAATTTGGGGGTTGTGAAAATTTAAGAAATAGAGACTAAAGAGGTTAAACTGATAAGCATACTTTTGTGTGTAAATATATATATATATATATATTCTGTTATATTTTTAAAAACAAATTTATCTCTTTCGGTTTTTGACATCATTAGGTTGAAGATGTCCAGGAACTTGTTGATAATGAATTGGGCTTCCAGCAAGTTGTTCCCAAATATCCAAACAAAACCAAAACCTTGCTCTTTATCTCTGATGAAAAGAAAGTAGTTGGGTGTTTAATTGCAGAGCCCATCAAACAGGTATGGTATGCTGTCTTACAAATTGCAAAATGAAGTAGTCAGGAGAAGTCTCAAGCATTTAAGAAGGCTACCATTAATGATCATTTTCCTTCTAAAATATCCTTGACCATCTAGATAATTGAAGTCATTTATTTCTATTATGTCTGATATTTTGGCTTATATCAGCAGGATTAGTCAGTCTTAAGTTCATATAAGTCTTTTATATACTTGAACTATAAAGTATAGTATTTTAAGCAAGCTCAGTTATTGAACATGTGGCTTACTGCAGGTTAATATATTGGCAAAATGGTTGTTCAGTTCAATCGCTCAGTCATGTCCAACTTATTGTGACTCCTTGGACTGGCTTCCCTGTCTATCACCAACTCCTGGAGCTTGCTCAAACTCATGTCCCTTGAGTCAGTGATGCCATATAACCATCTCATCCTCTGTCATCCCTTTCTCCTGCCTTCAGTCTTTATCAGCATGAGGGTCTTTTCCAGTGAGTCAGTTCTTGCCATCAGGTGGCCAAAGTATTGGAGTTTTAGCTTCAACATCAGTCCTTCCAATGAATATTCAGGACTGATTTCCTTTAGGATTAAATGGTTTCATCTCCTTGTAGTCTAAGGGACTTTCAAGAGTCTTCTCCAACACCGCAGTTCAAAAGCATCAATTCTTCGGCACTCAGCTTCTATACAGTCCAACTCTCACATCCATACATGACTACTGGGAAAAACCATAGCTTTGGACTATGATGGACCTTTGTTGGCAAAGTAATGTCTCTGCTGTTTAATATGGTGTCTAGGTTGGCCATAAATTTTCTTCCAAAGAGCAAGCGTCTTTTAATTTCATGGCTGCAGTCACCATCTGCAGTGATTTTTGGAGCCCCCCAAAATAAAAGTCTGCCACTGTTTCCATTGTTTCCCCATCTATTTGCCATGAAGTGATGGGACCGGTTGCCATGATCTTAGTTTTCTGAATGTTGAGTTTTAACCCAGGTTTTTCACTCTCCTCTTACTTTCATCAAGAGGCTCTTTAGTTCTTCCCTGCCTTCTGCCATAGGGTGGTTTCATCTCCATATCTGAGATTATTGATATTTCTCCCAGCAATCTTGATTCCCGCTTGTGCTTCATCTAGCCCGGCATTTCGCATGATGTACTCTGCATGGAAGTTAAATAAGCAGGGTGACAATATACAGCCTTGACATAACTCCTTTCCCAATTTGGAACCAGTCTCTTGTTCCATGTCTGGTTCTAACAGTTGCATCTCGACCTGCATACAGATTTCTCAGGAACAGGTTAGGTGGTCTGGTATTCCCATCTCTTGAAGAATTTTTCACAATTTGTTGTGATCCACACAGTCAAAGGCTTTGGCATAGTCAATAAAGCAGAAGTAGATGTTTTTGTCAAACTCCATTGCTTTTTCTGTGATCCAGTGGATGTTGGCAATTTGATCTCTGCTTCCTTTGCCTTTTCTAAATCCAGCTTAAACATCTGGAAAATAGTATATGGTTCATGTACTATTGAAGCCTGGCTTAAAGAATTTTGAGCATTATTTTGCTAGTGTGTAAGATGAGTGCAATTATGTGGTAGTTTGAACATTCTTTGGCATTGCCTTTCTTTGGGATTGGAATGAAAACGGACCTTTTCCAGTCCTGTGGCCACTGCGGAGTTTTCCAAATTTGCTGGCATATTGAGTACAGCACTTTAACAGCATCATCTTTTAGGATTTGAAATAGCTCACCTGGGATTCCATCTCCACTAGCTTTGTTCGTAGTGAAGCTTCCTAAGGCCCACTTGACTTCGCATTCCAGGATGTCTGGCTCTAGGTGAGTGATCACACCATCGTGGTTATCTGGGGTCATGAGATCTTTTTTTAATAGTTCTGTGTATTCTTGCCATCTCTTCTTAATATCTTCTGTTTCTGTTAGGTCCATACCATTTCTGTTCTTAATTGTGCCCATCTTTGCATGCAGTGTTCCCTTGATATCTCTAATTTTCTTGACGAGCTCTCTAGTCTTTCCCATTCTATTGTTTTCCTCTCTTTCTTTACATTGATCACTGAGGAAGGCTTTATCTCTCCTTGCTGTTCTCTGCATTCAATGGGTATATCTTTCCTTTTTTCCTTTGCCTTTAGCTTCTCTTCTTTTTTCAGCTATTTGTAAAGCCTCCTCAGACAACTGTTTTCTCTTTTAGCATTTCTTTTTCTTGGGGATGGTCTTGATCCCTGCCTCCTATACAATGTCACAAACCTCCATCCGTAGTTCTTCAGGCACTCTGTCTTTCAGACTTAATCCCTTGAATCTTATTTCTCACTTCCACTGTATAATCATAAGGGATTTGATTTAGGTCATACATGAATGCTCTAGTGGTTTTCCCTACTTTCTTCAATTTAAGTCTGAATTTGGCAATAAGGAGCGCATGATCTGAGCCACAGTCAGCTCCCGGTCTTCTTTTTGCTGACTGTATAGAGCTCCATCTTTGGCTGCAAAGAATACAATCAATCTGATTTCAATGTTGGCCATCTCGTGATGTCCATGTGTAGAATCTTCTCTTGTGTTGTTGGAAGAGGGTGTTTGCTTTGACCAGTGCATTGTCTTGGCAAGACTGTTAGCCTTTGCCCTGCTTCATTTTGTACTCCAAGGCCAAATTTTTGCCTGTTACTCTGGGTATCTCTTGACTTTCTACTTTTGCATTCCAGTCCCCTGTGATGAAAAGGACATCTTTTTGGGGTGTTAGTTCTAGAAGGCCTTGTAGGTCTTCATAGAACTGTTCAGCTTCAGCTTCTTCAGCATTGCTGGTTGGGGCATAGACTTTGATTATTATGAAATTGAATGGTTTGCTTCGGAAACGAATAGAGTTCATTCTGTTGTTTTTGAGATTGTACCCAAATACTGCATTTCAGACTCTCTTGTTGACTACGAGGGCTACTCCATTTCTTCTAAGGGTTTCTTGCCCATAGTAGTAGATATAATGGTCATCTGAATTAAATTCTCCCATTCCAGTCCATTTTAGTTCACTGATTCCTAAAATGTTGATGTTCACTCTTGCCATCTCCTGTTTGACCACTTCCAATTTACCTTGATTCATGGACCTAACATTCCAGGTTCCTATGCAGTATTGCTCTTTACAACATCGAACCCTGCTTCCATCACCAGTCCCATTCACAACTGGGTGTTGTTTTTGCTTTGGCTCCATCCCTTCATTCTTTCTGGAGTTATTTCTCCACTGATTTGCAGTAGCATATTGGGCACCTGCCGACCTAGGGAGATCAGTATCATATCTTTCAGTATCATATCTTTTTGCCTTTTAATACTGTTCATGGGGTTCTCAAGGCAAGAATACTGAAGTGGTTTGCCATTCCCTTTTCCAGTGGACCACGTTTTGTCAGGACCCTCCATTATGAACTGTCCATCTTGGGTGGCCCTATACAGCATAGCTCATAGTTTCATTGAGTTAGACAAGGCTGTGGTCCATGTGATCAGTTTGATTAGTTTTCTGTGATTATGGTTTTCATTGTGGGTGCCTGCGCTCTGATGGATAAGGATAAGAGACTTTTGGAAGCTTCCTGATGGGAGAAACTGACTGTGGGGCAAACTGGGTCTTGTTCTGATGGGTGGGGCCATGCTCAGTAAAGATGGCAAAGTAGAAGGACATCCGCTCATCTTCTCCACGAGAACTCCAAAATTACAACTCGCTGCTGAACATCCATCGACAGGAGAATGTTGGATCCCACCAAAAAAGGATACCCATGTCCAAGGGCAAAGGAAACGCCCCAGCAAGACGGTAGAAAGGGTGAAATCATGTTTAGAAGCAAACTCCATACTCACTGGAGACGCTCGGAAGGCTCAAACAAAACCTTGTGCGCACCAGGATCCAGAGACCCCACAGAGACTGAGCCAGACCTGCCCTTGGGTGTTTGAGTGTCTCCTGTGGAGGTACGGGTCAGCAGTGGCCTGCTGCAGGGGCAGGGGCTCTGCATGCCGCAGACCTGGGTCACACAGCCTGTGGCATAAGCCCTCTTGGAGGAGGTCGCCATTAACCCCACCGTAGAGCCACTGAGCAGACGCCCCACAAACTGCAGAACAATTACACCAAAGAAATTCTCTCACTGTTAAGAAAGTTCTAGGATCCACAACAGATTGCCCAACCTGGGGATCTGGCAAAGGGAATGAGAAGCCCCAGGGATTTTGACTTTGGGGACCAGTGGGATTTGATTACAGAACTTAAAACAGGACTGGGCAAACAAAGTTGTTTGCACAAAACCTTGTGCGCACCAGGATCCAGGGGAAAGGAGCAGTGACCCCATAAGAGACTGACCCAGACTTGCATGTAAGTGTCCAGGAGTCTCTGCAGAGGCTGGATTGGTGGTGATCTCCTGCAGAGTTGGACGCACTGAGTACAGGTTATCTTCGCTATCTCCACCATAGTTTGGCCTCAGGTCAAACAACAGGGAGGGAGCACAGCCCCACCCATCAATAGGAAATTGGAAAGGTTGTTACTTGTCTGGTAATTAGAATCTACTTTGGATACTAATTAGCAGTGTTTTGGCAGAGGAGTTAGCAAATAATAACCCAAGGGCTAAGTGTGGCCTTCCTCTTTTTTGTAAATTTTTATTGCCCCAGAGCCATGCTCATTCCTCTTCATATTATCTGTGGTTGCTTTTGTGCAACAGTGGCAGGGTTGAGTAGGTGCAACGGAGACCACGTGGCCCAAAGAGCCTAAAGTATTTACAGTTTGGTCCCAAACAGAAAATGTTTGCCAACCCTTCTTCTCAAATAGAGATAATAGTTTTTGCCCTTCAAGGAGCTTACAGAGTAGTCTTAAGCTAGAGAGAATTATAGCTCAAATGTGTTCTTTTAACCTGACTTTGTAATATCCCACACTTATGTCCCTTTACTTTTAAAAATACTTACCTGTTTTAAGACATCTTGAAATGATGCTAGCATAAATTGGTCTTACTCATTTTGTGTGTGTGTGTGTGTAATAAAGTTTTATTAAAGTATAAAGAAGACAGAGAAAGCTTCTGACAGAGGCATCAGAAGGGGGCAGAAAGAGTACCCCTCTGCTAGTCTTCAGCTGGATGTTATATAGCCACTGCTGCTGCTAAGTCGCTTCAGTCGTGTCCAACTCTGTGCGACTCGATAGACGGCAGCCCACCAGGCTCCCGCATCCCTGGGATCCTCCAAGCAAGAACACTGGAGTAGGTTGCCATTTCCTTCTCCAGTTCTTACTCATTTTTATAGATGCCTCCCTTTTCCCTGTTCCCCCTTCATTTCTACCATCTTTTTCTTATTTTCCTTTTTTGTTTTTTTCTGCTTTTCATCTCATACATATATATGAGTAGAGAAAGAAAAGCAGTTGGTTTGTATTACGGACTGTAAAAGTAATCAATTTGGCCTTTTCTTTCTTTGATCTTAAGTGCGCTGTTTATGTAGTGATAATAGACAATACAGGTTGTCTCTAATTTACAACTTATCAACTCTGCAATGGTGTGAAAACCATAGACATTCAGCAGAAACTACTTCAAGTTTTCATATTTTCCTGGGCTAGCCATATGCACTTTTGTGATGCTGGGCAGCAGCAAAGAATGGCAGCTGTAGTCTACTAGGCGATCACAAGGGTAAACAAACAGTATACTTAACAACCGTTCTCTACATACAGCCATTTTGTTTTTCATTTTTAGTACAGTATCCAGTAAATTACATGAGATATTCAGCGCTTTTTTTTTCCTTTTTTTTAATTATCAATTTTATATTTATTTATTTGGCTGTGCCAGCTCTTAGTGGTAGCATGAGGGATCTTCAGTGCAGGATGTGAACTCTCAGTTGTAGCATCTGGAATCTAGTTCCCTGACCGGGGATTCAACCCAGGCCCCCTACATTGAGAGCTCAGAGTCTCAGACACTGGACCACCAGGGAAGTTCCAGCACTTTATTATAAATTAGGCTTTGTGTTTGATGATTTTGCCAAATTGTAGTCTAATGTAAGCATTCTTAGCATATTTAAGGTAAGCTAGGCTAAACTATGAGGTTTCGCAGGTTCAGTTCAGTTCAATTCAGTCGCTCAGTCGTATCTGACTCTTTGCGACCCCATGAATCGCAGCACGCCAGACCTCCCTGTCCATCGCCAACTCCCAGAGTTCACTCAGACTCACGTCCATTGAGTCAGTGATGCCATCCAGCCATCTCATCCTCTGTCATCCCCTTCTCCTGCCCCCAATCCCTCCCAGCATTAGAGTCTTTTCCAATGAGTCAACTCTTCACATGAGGTGGCCAAAGTACTGGATTTCAGCTTTAGCACGATTCCTTCCAAAGAAATGCCAGGGCTGATCTCCTTCAGAATGGACTGGTTGGATCTCCTTCCAGTCCAAGGGACTCTCAAGAGTCTTCTCCAACACCATAGTTCAAAAGCATCAATTCTTCGGCGCTCAGCTTTCTTCACAGTCCAACTCTAACATCCATACATGACCACAGGAAAAACCATAGCCTTGACTAGACGGACCTTTGTTGGCAAAGTAATGTCTCTGCTTTTGAATATGCTATCTCGGTTGGTCATAACTTTCCTTCCAAGGAGTAAGTGTCTTTTAATTTCATGGCTGCAGTCACCATCTGCAGTGATTTTGGAGCCCAAAAAAATAAAGTTCGCTGGTTAGGTGTATTAAGTTCACTTCTTTTCAAGGTATAGTGTTTTCAGCTTATAACCTATGTTTATCAGGATGTAACTTTGTAAGTTGAGGAAGATCTGTATAGCCAACTGACTCCTACATGTACTCTTCTGTTCATTCTCATTTCAAAAGCAAAGTGTTCTTGATGGAAGTTAAAGTTTCACATACACCTAAGAACAGCTATAGTGGAAAACAGTGACAATAGCAAATGCTGGTGTGGGTGCAGGGAAATGAGGTTTTTTCATTCATTGTTGGAGGGAATGTAAAATATTACAGCCACTCTGGGAACAGGTTGGCAGTTTCTTAAAAAATTAATTATACATTTACCATATGACTCAGCAATCATAGTCCTGGGCATTTATTCCAGAAATGAAAATTTATGTCTACGCAAAAGCCCGTAGCTGAGTGTTTATAGCAGCTTTATTTGTAATAGCCGGTAGCTGGAAACAACCAAAGTGTCCTTCAGTAAGTGATTAATTAAACACGCTAGTATATCCATACAGTGGAATGTTACTTGGCAATAAAAAGGAACAAACTGTTGATATATGCAACAACTTGGACAGGTTATCAAGAGCATATTGCTGAGTGAAAAAGAGCCATTCTCAAAAGATCACATGCTGTATGAGTCCATTTATATGATATTCTCAAAATATCAGAATTTTAGAGAGAACAGATTGTGGTTGCACGGCTTAGCAATGGTGGAGGGGAGAAAATGGGTGTGATTATAGAGAAGTAGCAAGAGGAAGAGCTTCATGATAATGTAGTAGCTTTATATTTTGATTGTAGTGATGGTTAAATCAATATTCAGATATGAATTATCACAGAACTGTCCTACCCACATTGTTCCCATGTTAACTTCTCAGTTTTGGTATTGTACTACAATTATGGAAGATGTAACCATTGGGGGAAATAGGGTGAAGGATACACATCCTCTCTGTGCCATTTGTCAACTTCCTCTGAATCTACAATGATTTCAAAATAAGAATTAAAATACCAATTTCATAGTTTATATGCAAAAACCTTTAGTGTTATTAATTTTTTTAGGGTATCTTATATACACTTTAGGATGGAAAGAATGGGAGAAGCTTATGTGCTTTATTAAGAGTCTGAATTTTATCATTTTTTTAAATCAATAAAAGAAGGAAATTTCACATTGGTGTAATACACTGCTGCTGCTGCTAAGTCGCTTCAGTCATGTCTGACTCTGTGCAACCCCATAGACGGCAGCCCACCAGGCTCCCCCGTCCCTGGGATTCTCCAGGCAAGAACACTGGAGTGGGTTGCCATGTTCTTCTCCAGTGCATAAAAGTGAAAGTGAAGTCGCTCAGTCGTGTCCGACTCTTAGCGACCCCATGGACTGTGGCCTACCAGGCTCCTCCGTCCGTGGGATTTTCCAGACAAGAGTACTGGAGTGGGTTGTCATTGCCTTCTCCAGTATAATACACTAGTATGTGGGAATATCTCAACACTACTATCATTTTTCTGCATTAAGTGAATATAATTGGGCAAGAATTCAAGAAATAGCAAAGAACTTAAACATTTTTGTGAAGGTGGAATAAGATTTATTTTAGATACTTAGGTTTTGTTTAAAAAGAAATGTGAACTCAGCTGTACCTTTAGCTCTAATGCCTCTGCATCACTGCAGGCCTTCCGTGTCCTGTCTGAACCAACTGGCCCAGAAACCCCAAGCTCTAAAGAATGTCAGAGGGCTTGGCAATGTTCAGATGTACCAGAACCTGCAGTGTGTGGGATAAGTAGAATCTGGGTCTTCAGACTGAAAAGAAGAAAGCGCATTGCACGACGACTGGTAGACACGCTCAGGTAAGAAGTACAATTGGTCAGACCCAGGTTAGCTCTCCCAGAAGCTTTCCTCGCTCATGAGCCAAAGGGAATGATGTTGGTCTGTGTAAATACTACCAAAGTCAGGCTAAGGCAGTGCTGACACTGAAACGAAAAAAAAGTACTAGGTGTATTCAATTTTGCATACAGTATTCCAAGTGTGAAATATTCTAGACCATTGCTTTTCAAACTACCTGTAGTCAAAGACTGGATTTTGTTATAGACCAACACATTAATAAGATAAAGTAAAGATAAATTGCTAGGAAATAGAAGGCAAACAAATGGAAAATACAAGTCCAACTTTTTGATTCAACAGATGTAAAATTAATTTAAATAAATATAACCTATAAAAACAAAAGAGAGGTTTAAAAGAATTGTAGAAATTGTATGTTTATTGATGTGTGACTAGATGATTAATAGAGACTTACTGTAACACAAATGTAACTAAATGTAAAAGTGAATTAGCAAGACAACCCAGAGAATAGTTATTTATAAATCATTTATCTAATTAGTAAAAGTCCAGTATATCTAACATATATAAGAGAACTCTCACTCACACATACCTTAAAAGGGGAGCAGTGAGAAAAGTTGGTGTCTATGAAGATTTTTGTTTGTAGTTAATTGTGAAATAACCTCCACTTTCTTTATTTTTTATTGAGATACATAAATTTGGTATGGAGAGAGAGAAAGTGTGTGTGTGTTAGCCACTCAGTTTTGTCCGACTCTTGGCAACCCCATGGAGCCCGCCAGACTCCTCTGTCCGTGGGATTCTCCAGGCAAGAATACTGGAAGTGGGTTAGCCATTCCCTTCTCCAGGGGATCTTCCTGACCCAGGGATTGAACCCAGGTATCCTGCATTGTAGGAACACTCTACCATCTGTGCCACCACGGAAGGCCATGGAGAATACCAGTATTTAACCTGGTTCTACCAGGCAGTAGTCCAGTGCTTCTCAAATGTGAAAGTGCCTGTGACCAACTTGGGGATCTTGCTCAAATGCAGGTGTGATTCAGTAGATTGGGGTGGGCCTGAGATGCTGCATTTCTAACAAGCTCTTGGCTGATGCTGAACATTGCTGGTATATAGGTAATACTTTGAATACTAAGGCAATGGATTGTAAGCAGTGATAAAAATAAAGTTGCAAAGGAGAAATATAAAACAATCATTTGAGAACATATCTTCTCACACACTTGGGTTGGAGATACAGGTAACATAATTGGCAGCTCTCCTGTATGTGAGGAGCCTAATCATCTCTCTCTACAGACAATGTATGTTTTAAATCCTCACAAGTGAACAGTATTATTCCTAATTGTTTTGCATCAGAAGCAGCTGAGGCTCAGATAGGATTATTAGTACACATTACACTGATGGAGATAGTAAAAGGAGATAGGACTCAAAGCCACAGATCTAATAATACTTTTTCTGTAGCTCATACCATCATTCATGAAGCAAAGAGAACTGCTTAATCAATATTTTGCTTTGGAGTCTAGTATATATAGCAATACACTTTTTATTCAATTATATAGTAAGTATACTTGAAGCGGATATCTTAACTTCTCATTGAATCCAATTCTTTTTTATTTTGAAGTAATTTCACATATGAAAGAATAGGAAGAATAGTAAAAAGAACACCCTCAGTATCTTTGTCCAGATTCTTTTTTATTTTCTTCCTGAATTATTTTAAAGTAAGTTACATATAATATGCCTCTTTACCCCCTTAGTTTTTCAGTATGTTCAAGTATATTCTCTTATATAAGAACAGCTCAGTTACCAAATTTAGGATATTTAATATCTAATGTATAGTTCATTGGAGAAGGCAATGGCACCCCACTCCAGTACTCTTGCCTGGAAAATTCCATGGATGGAGGAGCCTGGTAGGCTTCAGTCCATGGGGTCGCTAAGAGTCGGACACGACTGAGTGACTTCACTTTCACTTTTCACTTTCATGCATTGGAGAAGGAAATGGCAACCCACTCCAGTGTTCTTGCCTGGAGAATCCCAGAGACGGCGGAGCCTAGTGGGCTGCCGTCTATGGGGTCTCAGAGAGTTGGACACGACTGAAGCAACTTGCAGCAGCAGTATAGTTCATACTTCAGTTTTGTTATTTGTCTCAAATGCCCTTCATATCATTTTTTTTTTTCTCTTCAGGATTACACATTGCTTTTAGTCATAATATCTCTTTAGTCTTCATCTTCCTTAACCTGTAAGTTACTTAGCTTTTCTTTGTCTTTTAGGACTTTGACGAATTTAAAGACTAAGGCCAGTTATTTCATAGAATATCCCTCAGTTTTGTTGAATTCTTTCAGCTATTTCACTTTATTGCTTTTAATCCCAGTTGAGCTGGATCAAGGAGAATTGTAGTCAAAATGCAGTCAAAATGTAGTCAAAATGTAGTCAAAAGGCAAAATTAGGTTTTGCCTTCTTAAAGCTCTGAATGTGTGATGTAGTTAAAAAGAAGATAGTTATTGGTTAAAATTGTTGGTGTTATATTTTTTTTGTAATTATCTGTGGCTTTTAATTAGCAATACTATTTCATATCAGTAGCTTATTATTACCATGGATCACCTAGAGTCAACTGGATGGTTTGTATGGTTCTCTTTGCCTCTCAGCAGAACTTTTTATGGGCCTTAGTTTTCTCACCTGTGAAATGATACCATTAAACTTCCACCCCCTGAAATATAAGACATTGAGTCATTTTACCACTTAATAAAATAATTTTAACTAAGAATATTTAAAAAGATTGAGGGGCTTCCCAGGTGACTCAGTGGTTTAAAAAAAAAAAAAAACTCATTCCTGCCAGTGCAGCAGACAAGAGTTCGATACCTGGGTCAGGAAGATCCCCTGGATTAGGAAATGTGAACCCACTCCAGGATTGCCTGGGAAATCCCATGGACAGAGGAGCGTGGAGGGCTACAGTCCATGGGGTCGCAAAGAAGTTAGACACGACTTAGTGACTGAAAAACAAAGAGATTGAAGTTTTTTTAACTAGATTGCTTTAAAATACTGTGCTCATGTTTAATCAAAATTTAAAGTTAGTTCCATTGTTAAATTGTCTTTTCCTCTTTTTTTTAGGAATTGCTTCATGTTTGGCTGTTTTCTCAGCACTAATGAAATAGCATTTTCTGACCCAACACCAGATGGCAAGTTATTTGCAACCAAGTACTGCAACACACCTAATTTCCTTGTATACAATTTTAATAATTGAAACCAATTTCAACTATAGAACAGTTACTGTGTGAATGAGTTCCGACAGCCTATTATCATAAAATACAAACTATTTAACAAATAGCAAGTATCTAGGGATACAAAGAAAGGAAAAATCTTTAATGTATACTGACTAGCACTCTGAATCCTTAATTATGAAACTTTGTAGCTATAACTGGAAAATTATTTCTCTTCTGTGTAAGAACATTGGTTTTTCACAGAAATTTGACCAGTTATTTATAAAGTAAACTTTGAGGCCGGAATTACTTCATGCCTGATCAGAAAGTTTAAAGATAGGCAAATTTCCATCCCCATTTCTTAAAAGTAACTCCTGATTTCATACACAAAATTCTCATTTTATAGGTACTTGGCTGTAGCAACTCAGTTTGAGTATAGTTAAAGTATTCTGAATTCCCAATTTGTACCGGGGACAGATGTCCTTTTGTATAGAACAGAATTTATAGCTAAATACTTTGCATTTTAAAAATCATTATTCAGAAAGCACACTTCAGAAATAATTAAACTTTGTAATTGCACTATTGTCATTAATTTTTGGTGTTTGTGCTACTTTTCTTTAGTGAACTTATTACTGGTGATTGGTGTCTAACAAAATGGATACCCATTTGGATTAGATGATTCATATGGTTAGATTTTAAACCTCTAACAGATTTAAAATTTAACAGAACCAAGGATAATAAATATGTCTAGGCTGATGGGCCACAGAACATGATGACTTTATGTAAATATACCTAAATATGGATACATTTTTCTAATATAATTCATGGATACTTTGAAAAACAGAATTATTCAGCTTTTTTTATTATTATAAAGTCATGTAGCTTCACTCTGGCAGTAAGACTCTAGGGAAGTAGTGTCCAGGTCATAACTCTGTAGAATCTGTTCCTCTACATTCTTTTATTTGCCTTTAAGTTAATAGTTCTGAAATTTTAAAGTTTGGTTTCTCAAAAGACTGTGAAAGTGTTAAAATGTGTGTAAATTTTCCAAACATTTTAATGCTAGTTTCTGTACTGCTGTGTTTAAAAATTGTCTGAAATATTTTATTTTAAAACTTCATTAACATTATTTTGCTCGATGCCTTTATGATGAATCAATTAAAATTCTTTTCTGTATTATTTTTCTATTCTCTTATTCAGTTGAATGCACTGATTTTCATTTTAGTTTGTGGTTGTAAAAGTAGTACATGCTCTTTATAAAAAAACTATATCTACACAACAACCTGCACAGATACTTATAGCAGCTGCTGACCTAAAACAAATAGACTGCCACATAGCTTTCTAGCAAAAATGAGTTTATTCAAGATCAGCAAAGAATTACAATTCAGGGTCTGCAACCATATTTGACCATGTTCAAGTCCTCAGCAAAAACATGGAGAGAACTCTTAAAAGAGAGAAAGAGGAAGTTGGGAGGGCAGTAGTAAACAGTTCTGCACTTAGCGCTGGGTGAGTTGTGACCCTGTCTCATTGGCTGAGCAGTTGCTAGGAGAGAAAGTCCGCTTCTTGTTGGGCTCATCTGTCTTAATAGGGCATGCATGAGAGCTCCCCCTTCTAATCTTGCAACTTTATTTCTTTAATAGTATTTTATTTTGATTAGAAATTTGTTTCCAAAATAAATTTTTATTTTTGTCACACAAAAGTATATAAAAAAATTCTAAAATAATCTACACATTGATAATGTCATTCAGTCAGTTCAAGTACAGTTCAGTCGCTCAGTCGTGGCCGACTCTTTGCGACCCCATGAATCGCAGCACACCAGGCCTCCCTGTTTATCACCAACTCCCGGAGTTTACTCAAACCCATGTCCATCAAGTCAGCGATGCCATCCAGCCATCTCATCCTCTGTCTTCCACTTCTCCTCCTGCCCCCAATCCCTCCCAGCATCAGAGTCTTTGCCAGTGAGTCAACTCTTCGCATCAGGTGGCCAAAGTACTGGAGTTTCAGCTTTAACATCATTCCTTCCAAAGATATCCCAGGACTGATCTCCTTTAGAATGGACTGATTGGATCTCCTTGCAGTCCAAGGGACTCTCAAGAGTCTTCTCCAGCACCACAGTTAAAAAGCATCAATTCTTCGGCACTCAGCTTTCTTCACAGTCCAACTCTCACATCCATACATGACCACTGCAAAAACCATAGCCTTGACTAGACGGAGCTTTGTTGGCAAAGTAATGTCTCTGCTTTTGAATATGCTATCTAGGTTGGTCATAACTTTCCTTCCAAGGAGTAAGCATCTTTTAATTTCATGGCTGCAGTCACAATCTGTAGTGATTTTGGAGCCCAAAAAAATAAAGTCAGCTACTGTTTCCACTGTTTCCCCATCTATTTCCCATGAAGTGATGGGACTAGATGCCATGATCTTAGTTTAGTTTTCTGAATGTTGAGCTTTAAGCCAACTTTTTCACTCTCCACTTTCACTTTCATCAAGAGGCTTTTGAGTTCCTCTTCACTTTCTGCCATAAGGGTGGTGTCATCTGCATATCTGAGGTTATTGATATTTCTCCCAGCAATCTTGATTCCAGCTTGGGCTTCATCCAGCCTGGCATTTCGCATGATGTACTCTGCATATAAGTTAAATAAGCAGGGTGAAAATATACAGCCTTCACGTACTCCTTTTCCTATTTGGAACCAGTCTGTTGTTCGATGTCCAGTTCTGTTGCTTCCTGACCTGCATACAAATTTCTCAAGAGGCAGATCAGGTGGTCTGGTATTCCCATCTCTTTCAGAATTTTCCACAGTTTATTGTGATCCACACAGTCAAAGGCTTTGGCATAGTCAATAAAGCAGAAATAGATGTTTTTCTGGAACTCTCTTGATTTTTCCATGATCCAGCGGATGTTGGCAATTTGATCTCTGGTTCCTCTGCCTTTTCTAAAACCAGCTTGAACATCTGGAAGTTCATGGTTCACATATTGCTGAAGCCTGGCTTGGAGAATTTTGAGCATTACTTTACTAGCGTGTGAGATGAGTGCAATTGTGCGGTAGTTTGAGCATTCTTTGGCATT
>NW_011494695.1:224248-227012 GCF_000754665.1 Bison bison bison | reverse complement strand
CACTGAGGAAGGCTTTCTCTCTCCTTGCTTTTCTTTGGAACTCTGCATTCAGATGCTTATATCTTTCCTTTTCTCCTTTGCTTTTCGCTTCCCTTCTTTTCACAGCTATTTGTAAAGCCGCCTCAGACAGCCATTTTGCTTTTTTGCATTTCTTTTCCATGGGGATGGTCTTGATCCCTGTCTCCTGTACAGTGTCATGAACCTCCATCCATAGTTCATCGGGCATTCTATCAGATCTAGTCCCTTAAATCTATTTCTCACTTCTACTCTGTAATCATAAGGAATTTGATTTAGGTCATACCTGAATGGTCTAGTGGTTTTCCCTACTTTCTTCAATTTAAGTCTGAATTTGGCAATAAGGAGTTCATGATCTGAGCCACATTCAGCTCCCAGTCTTCTTTTTGCTGACTGTATAGAGCTTCTCCATCTTTGGCTGCAAAGAAGATAATCAATCTGATTTCAGTGTTGACCATCTGGTGATGTTCACGTGTAGTGTCTTCTCTTGTGTTGTTGGAAGAGGGTGTTTGCTATGACCAGTGCATTTTCTTGGCAAAACTCTATTGGTCTTTGCCCTACTTCATTCCGTATTCCAAGGCCAAATTTGCCTGTTACTCCAGGTGTTTCTTGACTTCCTACTTTTGCATTCCAGTCCCCTATAATGAAAAGGACATCTTTTTGGGGTGTTAGTTCTTACTTTTTATTAAATCTTTCTTCCCATTTTATTTACCAAAGTATACTTGATTTTGGGCTTCCCTTGTGGCTCAGCTGGTAAAGAATCTGCCCACAATGCCGGAGACCTGGGGTTGATTCCTGGGTTGGGAAGATCCATGGAGAAGGGAAAGGCTACCCAGTATTCCAGTATTCTGGCCTGCAGAATTCCATGGACTGTATAGTTAATGGGGTCACAGAGTCAGACACGACTGAGCAACTTTCCCACACTTTATTTACAGTGTTTCAGGTATATAGCAAAGTGATTCAGTTGTATATTTTTCAGATTCTTTTCCATTATAGACTATAAGACATTGAATATAGCTTCCTGTGTTTTATAGAAGTCCTTGTTTGTTATCTATTTCATATATAGGAGTATGTATTTTACTTCATATTTATTTATCCCCCTTCCTTTCCCCATTGGTAACTATAAATCTGTATTTTGTGTCTGTTTTTTAAAGAAGTTCACGTGTTCTGTTTTTAGGATTCCACATATAAGTGATATATTTTTCCTTTTTTGACATAGTATGATAGTCTCTAGGTCCATCCATGTTGCTGCCAATGGCATTATTTCAGTTTTTTATGGCTTTCATATATGAATATATACCATAAAATGATATATATATATACTTTATCCATTCATTTGTTGATGGACATATATGTTGCTTCCATGTCTTCACTATTGTAAATAGTGCTGCAGTGACCACTAGGGTGCTTGTCTTTAAGTAGTTTTTGTCCTCTCTGGATATATGCCTAGGCGTGAGATTGCTGGATCAGGTGGTAAATCTTTTTTTTTTTTTAAAGAACTTCCATACTGTTCTCCATAGTGGCTGCACCAATTTACATTCCCACCTATTGTAAGAGGGCTCCCTTTTGTCCACACCCTATTTATTTGTAGATTATTGATGCATTTATTACTTATGCATTATGTATTATTTATGCATTTATGTAATTATTGAGCATTATTTGTAGATTTTTGATGATAGCCATTCTGACGGAGAAGGCAATGGCAACCCACTCCAGTACTCTTGCCTGGAAAATCCCATGGATGGAAGAGCCTGGTAGGCTGCAGTCCATGGGGTCGCACAGAGTCGGACACGACTGAGGCAACTTAGCAGCAGCAGCCATTCTGAACTGCATGAGATGATACCTTATTGTAGTTTTGAGTTTCTCTAATTAGGGATGTTGAGCACCTTTTCATGTGCCTGTTAGCCATCTTTATGTCTTGGCAGGTATTTCTGCTGATGGGGAGGTTTGGTCAACGCATAATGCCAGGTACATAGTGGATAGGGGAACGGAGAGAAGCCGAAGAGCAGAGAACAGTCTGTTTTGTTTTTGTCTTGCCATACAATACAAATTTTATTTCACATCTCTTTTATAGGGGCACCAATCCCATTTGTGAGGGCTTCACCCTCTTGCAGTTACCTTCCAAAGGCCCCACTTCCAGATACAAACACATTGGGGATTAGTTATCAACATATGACTTTCAGTGGAATGCTCACTTCCAATCTATCAGATCAGATCAGTTGCTTAGTCGTGTCCGACTCTTTTTGACCCCATGAATCGCAGCACGCCAGGCCTCCCTGTCCATCACCAACTCCCGGAGTTCACTCAGACTCACGTCCATTGAGTCAGTGATGCCATCCAGCCATCTCATCCTCTGTCGTCCCCTTCTCCTCCTGTCCCCAATCCCTCCCAGCATCAGAGTCTTTTCCAATGAGTCAACTCTTCACATGAGGTGGCCAAAGTTAGTGTAAAATGATGTTTACTATAGATTTTGTTAGATATGGGCCCTTTTCTTATATTAAGGAAGTTCCTTTCTGTCCCCAGGTTTCTCAGACTCCTTTAAACATCTTGAAGATTCTGAACTTTATCAAAATTCCATCCTTTGATTTTTCTTATATTAATATGGTTGTTTAAATGTTAAACCAACCTCAGTTCAGTTCAGTTGCTCAGTCGTGTCCGACTCTTTGCGACCCCATGAAATGCAGCACGCCAGGCCTCCCTGTCCATCACCAACTCCCGGAGTTCACTCAGACTCACGTCCATTGAGTCA
>NW_011494695.1:220966-224148 GCF_000754665.1 Bison bison bison | reverse complement strand
ACAGCAGTTCAAAAGCATCAATTCTTCAGCACTCAGCTTTCTTCACAGTCCAACTCTCATGTCCATACATGACCACTGGAAAAATCACAGCCTTGACTAGACGGACCTTTGTTGGCAAAGTAATGTCTGATTTTCAATATGCTATCTAGGTTGGTCATAACTTTCCTTCCAAGGAGTAAGCATCTTTTAATTTCATGGCTAGCCTTCCTGAAATAGATCCAACTTGGTCTTGATGAAGTTTTTCCTTTTTATATTATCAGTTTGGGTTTGTTTGGGATTTTTCACATTTATGAATGAGACTGGGTATGCTTAGGATCTGCAGTGATGTTTCTGTCTTGACATGTCTTTTTTGCTCTCTAGATGAGACCTGATAAAGACCCAACTTTTGGCATTGTTGACCCTATTATGTCTTCTATTTTCTATGATAGGTTTTGTTTTAAAATTTCTGCTCATTTATTTGGTATTGGAAAGGAATCTTAGTTTTTCCTAGATTCTTAGCTCACCAATTTTTCGGCCTTTTCTCATGTAGCATTTGAGACTATAACATAAGCACAACTTCAGCAGCATGCTTTTTATATGTAGTTTTCCATTCACTTTCTTGACACTTTAATGATCTTTTTACAGAAGATAAGCCATTAATGATCTGTATAGTATTGCTTGGTACAATCTCATACTAAAAGGAACCTTCTGTTGAATTCCAGAATTGTTTAAAGCCCAGAGTGCAGTGGTTCTTAATCTAAGATCCCCTACATCACAGTAATTTTTACCCTAGATGTATCAGTAGATTCACAAGCACAATTCAGTACTTGAAAAATCCCAGGGAGATGTGGCTCACAGATAGAAAATAAGGATTCAAATCACTCTCATTTTACAGATTAACAAAATAAGGCCAAGAAAGAGGGAAAAACTTGCTTTCACTCAATAAGTTTAATGACAACACTCACACTCAATAAGTTTAATGACAAGACTCAATACAATGGAGTACAAAATAGGATAACACACCTTTGGGTAACTGACATGTCCTTTATTCCATGTTGTCCTATTAGAGTTTTATTTACACCAATACTGTGATATGCTTAAGATATAGATCAGTAAATAAAAATATTAAAGATACCAGTACAGAATATTCATTCAACAAATTAAAGCAAAAACCAAAGCTCTGGAACAAGACAAGCCTTAACCAAAAATGTTTGGATGTACCCAGGGAACTCCTCTTGTGAGCCATATCTCAGGTCTCTGGTCTCAGTGACCCTATTTAATAAGCACATCAACCAAGAAAGGCCAGCAAAAGGTTTTAAGAGGTAAGGAAATGTAGACTTATTCTGTAATACACAAAGTGCTCATTTCAGTAGATCCATTAAGAGAGAACATCTGAGAAAGATCATGAATAAAACTCACTCTGCCCAAATTGTTAGACATAAGTTTTTATAGCACTATTTTAAATCTATATAAACAAGTTCAAATTTTTTAGTAGTTTCTTAAACTTTATAGAAAACCCTTTACAATTTCTAATGTTTATTAACATAAGCATACATGAACTACCTTTATAATAGAAACAGTTGTTCACATGTTAATAAGGTGCTATCTGTGGTCCTACAATAGGCCACTTCCATCTAATAATTATGGATCATCATAATAACTACATAAATGTATCATGGTAAACAGAACGGCTATATACATGAGCCATACTTGAGGCTCCAGCAGTCATGGGTACGAGTTGATCACAGGATATCCACTTCTAAAGCCTCAACAATGCACGCAGCAGAAGGACGGTCTTTAGGATCTTCATTAGTGCATACGGAGAAGAGCTCAATTACTTTCTGGTATGTTTCATCCAGTTCCTCCATATTAACAGGTGGCCTAGTTCCCAAAGCTGCGTAGTATGCGTCATCATCAAAATCACTTTCATCAAAAGTTTTATCTGCTCATGAAGGAGTTAGAAACAATTAAAATCAATTAACTTAAAATTTAAATTAAAAATTTAAATCATGGAAAAGTTTAGCAACTGCTCAAACTCACTGTTCTGAAATAAGAATTCATCATCCAATATGCTTTTCATTTTATACAGGCAGTCTCTTCAACTGTCCTGCCATGGTGTAGATCAATTATTGTCAGGGATTTAAAGGTTAGCCACCCCAATCCCCTTACTAGGGTACCTTTCCAATCATTTTCTCAGGCAAGAGGAGTTTTTAAGGTAATTTCTTGCTCCTCTGGATTTTCTCAATTTATCTCCCTGTTCTCAATCTACATCTCATTTGTATGAGATTAAACCAGTGTCTGACCCTGCAACCCCAAGAACTGTAGCCCACCGGGCTCCTCTGTTCATGGAATTCTCCAGGTAAAAACACTGGAGTGGGTAGCCATTCCCTTCTTAAAGTTTAAGAAGATCCCAGAGGATCTTCCCTGGAGGGGAAGAACCCAGGTCTCCCACATTGCAGGCAGATTCTTTACCATCTGGGCCACCAGGGAAGCCCCAATTTATAAATTATTCTTAAGTTCAAACTGAGAGATTGGGATTTATGTTAAAAATAAGTAGTTATACCTTCATCATCATCATCATCTGGAAGATTAATGTGTGGAATAGATAAAGTCATCATTTCCCACAGAGTAAGACCAAAGGCAAATATGTCTGCCTTGTCAGTAATAATACCATCCTCCTCCAGAGCTTCCTTAGGTTTCCAAGGCTCAGTGCCAATGTAACAGGCCTCAGGGTCAGTCACTGAAACAAGTAAGAGACGCAAACTGATCAAAAGGGCAAGCACCAGAAACCACTAAGAAAGGCAAACGACCCAAAGAAAAATGGGCAAGTTATTTAACAGGTAGTTTAAAGGTTAATAAATATAGCCAGTAAACATGAAAATACATTCAACCTCATAAAAACAGGTATTCTCTATCAGATTGTTAAGTATTCAAAAAGCTAGTCCGTAGGCAAGGGTGTAGAGAAACAATTCTCTTCAGATCAGATCAGTCGCTCAGTCGTGTCCGACTCTTTTCGGCCCCATGAATCGCAGCACGCCAGGCCTCCCTATCCATCACCAACTCCCAGAGTTCACTGAGACTCACGTCCATCAAGTCAGTGATGCCATCCAACCATCTCATCCTCTGTCTTCCCTTTCTCCTCTTGCCCCCAATCCCTCCCAGCATCAGAGTCTTTTCCAACGAGTCAACTCTTCGCATGAGGT
>NW_011494695.1:216232-220866 GCF_000754665.1 Bison bison bison | reverse complement strand
GCTTTAGCATCATTCCTTCCAAAGAAATCCCAGGGCTGATCTCCTTCAGAATGGACTGGTTGGATCTCCTTGCAGTCCAAGGGACTCTCAAGAGTCTTCTCCAACACCACAGTTCAAAAGCATCAATTCTTCGGTGCTCAGCCTTCTTCACAGTCCAACTCTCACATCCATACATGACCACAGGAAAAACCATAGCCTTGACTAGACGAACCTTTGTTCCAAAGCAATTCTCTTAGAAAGGGGTATAAACGTAGACAGACTTGAGCCAGACTGCCTCACCCGGGTTCAAAGACCTGTGCAAGCTCTGTGACCCTGAGCAGATCACCTAGCAGATCACCAAATCTGTGCCTCCATTTCTTCCTTTTTCAAACTACACTGTCTTTCAGCTGAAAGCCGACCACTTCCCTGAATCTAGGATTGTTACATCAGGGAAGAACGGACAGGTGGAATTACACAGAGGCCCTTAAAGCTTCTCTGCCCAGGAACGACACAGGTCCACTCGTGTTTCCATTTAAATGTTAAGAGGCAACACCTCAATTTTCATGAGAAGGTCAGCTTTCTAGCTGAACCTGGGATTAGATTGAATCACTAGGTGAATCTGGGAAGAATTAACATCTTAACAGTATTGTCAATCCATAATCATGATCTCTCACTTAACATCTTAATGCTCTCAATGAAGTTTTATGGTGTTCAATAAAAAGGTCAGACTTTTGGTTTGACTTATTCTTCAATTATTTTATCCTTTTTGGTGTAGCAGCCCCCTTCCTCTCATTTATCCCTGGGGGATACATTCCTGGATCCCCAGTGGATGCCTGAAACTAAGGACAGTATCAAACCATATATATATATATTTTTTTTTTTTTTCCCCCTATACATGCACATCTTTAATAAAGTTTAATTTATAAATTAGGCACTATAAGAGTAACAACAAAGATAACATAATAAAATAGAACAATTACAATATACTATCATAAAAGTTATGAGAATGTAGTCACTCTCAAAATTATCTTACTGTGTAAATGTGTGCCTTCTTCTTAACCATGCACTTACCACACACTATGGCCATAACTTTTAAGGTTTGAGGTGTAATAGCAAAACTAGTGTGAATATTTTTTCTACTTCAAAATTTCACAGAAGTTGCAGTAGATCTCAGCAAACTCAGCATCCAATTTTTTTTTTCTTTCCTTATTAAGTCTAGAGCTTTCACCTTTTCACTTAAAGGAAGCACTTCATGGCTTTTCTTTGGCACATCTGAATTGCCAGCATCACTATCCACTTTGGCAACATTATTAAGTAAAATAAGGGTTACCTGAACTTAAGCACTGCCATACCGGCAACAGTCATCAGATAACCAAGGTGGCTGCTGAGGGAACTTCCATCTAGATTAGGAATCTTTAAAGGGTAAGGACTGTATCCTTTTTTCCTGTATATCGTTCCTAGCACAGTGCCTGACTATACTTAGTATTAAAAATATTTGGTACATAATCAACCCAGAAATTACCATCATTAACATATGGACTTTTCATCAGGAAAAGATTGAAGGCAAAAGGACAAGGGGACAGCAGGGGATGAGATGGACAGATAGCACCACCGACTCAATGGACATGAATTTGAGCAAACTCCAGGAGACAGTGAAGGACAGAGGAGCCTGGTGTGCTGCGGTCCATGGGGGAGCAGAGTCGGACACGACTTATCGACTGAACAACAATAGCAGTGTATCCTTGCGACTTAGCAGCAGCAGCAGTGTGTATCTCTTAATTCCCTATCCTTTTCTTGTTACTTCCCTCTCCCCACTAGTAATCACCAGTTTGTTCTCCCTATCTGTTTCTTTTTTGTGACAGTCACTTGTTCATTTTTAGATTTCACAAGTGTGTGCTCAGTTGCTCAGTCCTGTCGACTCTCTGACCCCATGGACTGTAGGCCGCTAATCTACAGGCAAGAATACTGGAATGGGTTGCCGTTTCCTTCTTCAGGGGATATTCCCAACCCAGGGATTGAACTTGTGTCTTTTGTGTCTCCTGCATTGGCAGGCGGATTCTTTACAACTGAGTCACTGGGGAAGATTCCACATATAAGTGATATCATACTTTATTAAGAAAGCCAAATCAAATTTTTAATTTAACTTTTTATTTATTGACAGTAAATGCCATCACATTTACCTTCAAGGAAGCACAAACACAGGGTCCATGGCTGTACAGGCCTGATGCTGCCTGGCAGTGAAAATCTAAGGTGTTAGCATTTTTACTGGGACTGTTGCTGTTCTTAGTATGCGTTATTTTCAAGCTTGCATGGCTTTTGATTCTTCTGTTACAACTCTTCTGTAAGCCTCTCTCTCTCTCTCTCTAAGTCGATTCAGTCGTGTCCAACTCTGTGCGACCCCATAGACGGCAGCCCACCAGGCTCCGCCATCCCTGGGATTTTCCATGCAAGAACACTGGAGTGGGTTGCCATTTCCTTCTCCAATGCATGAAAGTGAAACGTGAAAGGGAAGTCGCTCAGTCGTGTCCGACTCTTAGCAACCCCATGGACTACAGCCTACCAGGCTCCTCCGTCCATGGGATCTTCCAGGCAAGAGTACTGGAGTGGGGTGCCATTGCCTTCTCCGTCTGTAAGCCTAGTCCTAGCTTTTGACTTTTGCAGAAATTAATGTAACAGATTAATGTAAAAAATACCCATACTGCCCAATTATTTTTTTGGAATGTATTCCTGGGAATGGAATGACAGGACTGAAGGGCATAAACATTTTTAAGGGTTGTTTTTCAGAGAATATACATATATCTAAACTGCCCTCTGAAAAGGCTACACACTGGTAATTACTATTGCTATTCCTCACCATCTGCGTACACAGAAGGACTGCCTTCTAGACACACAGAAGGACCACACTTTCTGGCCTGTCGTGTTTTGGGGTGAAGCCATTTGACTAGTTCAGGGCAGTGACTTGTGAAAGAAGTGACTTGTGTCACTTCTGAACTGGAGCATTTAATTGTCAGGGCAAGACTCTAGGGTGGCACTGTACAACAGAACTTTGGTGATGATAAAAATGTTCTTTATCTCAGTATGGTAGTCACTAACCACACATAGCTACTGAACACTTGAAATGTGGCTAAGGTGGCTGAGAAAATGAATTTAAAGAATTTTTAATATATTAATTAATTTAAATAGCCATACACAGCTAGTGGCTACTGTAGTAGACAGGCTTCCTGGTACCTCAGTAGTAAAGCAGTGCAGGAGACGTGGGTTCAATTCCTGGTTCAGGAAGATCCCCTGGAGAAGGAAATGGTAACCCACTCCAGTATTCTCACCAGGAAAATCCCATGGAGAGAGGAGCCTGGCAGGCTACAGTCCATAGGGTCACAAAGAGCTGGACACGACTGAGTGACTAAACAACCAAAAAACTGCAGTGGACAGTGCAGCTCTAGAGCTTTTTCACCGTCCACACAATGATGGGCACAATGACGGCATTATTCCATACAACAGACATCCTAGCATGTCAGGTCCTAATGTGAGAATGACATGGAGTGGAACACAGGCCTAGTGGACATGCAGCTTGAAAAATAAGCCTTGCCTGTTTTAAGGTAGTGAGGTTTTTGAGGGTTTATGTTACCATAGCAAAACTGATCTTAACCTGAATGATAAATTACAACTTCTATGCAGTGCATGAGAGTATGTTGGCCTATAGTCTTGTTCATACTAGAATGGGGAAAGTTTTCAATGACTTTTTCAGTAGTCATGACTTCTTTTAAAAAGTGGTTTCTACCTCTCGTGTCCTCCTTAAGCCCAACATTATCTTTACCAACAATTTTTTCTGTTACTTTTTAAAAAATCTTCAATCTACAGAGATTAGAGTGTGAGAACAGAAAACAACTTTCTCTAAAATAAACTGATACCATCATTTACTAATTCAACTACCTCTTTTCCACTAATACAAAAATGTCACCTTTATCATATAACAAATTTCATACATTTGGGAATTATCTTTTGACTCTTATGTTGAAATTTTCTGTCTAGTTTGGCATTAGTGTCACTGCTTTAATTACTACAGTTTCATAATACTTAATACCTCGTCAAGAAAATTCCTACTCAACACTTTTTCACAGGATTTTCCCGGCTGTGTTTGAACATGTATCCTCAAGGATAATCTCTACATTCTCTTTGACATGTTCTAAAATAACATAGATCATACTGGGATATTGCAAAACTTTTAGATCTTTAATTCATTTCTGCTTTTTTCTTTTATGGTTTCATTTTTTTTTTCTAATTTCAGCTGAAAACTCAATTTCATAAAGGTTAAATAATGACAGTGTTTTCCTTTGAATGCTTTTGGACCATATCAAATAGGTTTTGATTTGCTCTTACATTCTCATTATTCTCTAAATAGTATGTAACTGGAATCTCACTACTTCTCAGCTAAGAACTATTTACAAATATTTTAAATGCCTGAAAAAACTGAGTTTTTATTTCCAACTGTACATGAATTTATATATTTATAGCTCTGAAGATAATGAATGTTAGTTCAGTTCAGTCCCTCAGTAGTGTCCAACTCTTTGCGACCCCATGAATCGCAGCACGCCAGGCTTCCCTGTCCATCACCAACTCCCGGAGTTCACTCAGACTCATGTCCATCGAGTCAGTAA
>NW_011494695.1:209103-216132 GCF_000754665.1 Bison bison bison | reverse complement strand
TCCAAAGAAATCCCAGGGCTGATCTCCTTCAGAATGGACTGGTTGGATCTCCTTGCAGTCCAAGGAACTCTCAAGACTCTTCTCCCACCGCAGTTCAAAAGCATCAATTCTTCGGTGCTCAGCCTTCTTCACAGTCCAACTCTCACATCCATACATGACCACAGGAAAAACCATAGCCTTGACTAGATGGACCTTTGTTAGCCTTTAGCCTATTCCTACTTTTGTAACTTGAGGTTTTCTTTTGTAACCTAACTAGTCAATTTTAATAAATATTCTAATGCATAGAAAATGAACTTACTATTTACTCAGACCTGCTACATCTTAGTTTGTCTATTAGATCTATTAATGATTGAGACAATTATGCTAAAATCTTATTTTTATTCTTTTTGACAATTTCTCCTTTTATTTGCTGAAGTTATAACCTTGTACCAGTTATTTGGCCTAAGGGTTCATCCAGTTCTACCTTTATTGATTACAGACATTATTAGGAAGTCAATCTGTTTATCTTGGTGTTTTCCTTCAATTCAACTTATAGACTTTAACTGGAAATTAAGATGTACGTAAGTTCTAAACAGTATTAGCCTCCCCTATACCTTATATTTTGGAGACGGGAACAGCAATACACTCCAGTATTCTTGCCTGGAGAATCCCATGGACAGAGGAGACTGTCAGGCTATGGTCCATGGGGTCGCAAAGAGTCAGACATGACTGAGCGACTAACACACACACACACCCCTTATATTTATATAAAGAGGCAAACTTAAATGTTATTTATTAAATAATATGTTGAAAGCAGTGGTTTTCTTTGAGGCTTCTGGATTTTGGCTCTGTTCCTCATCAAGAACATATCTTAAATTCCCTACAGTTTCTCTAGCAAGCAGTGCTAAGAAAGTTGTACAGCTCTATGTAAATCAATGAAATTAGAACACACCCCCTCACCAACCACAAAACTCAAAATGCCTTAAAGACTTAACATAAGACACCATAAAACTCTTAGAAAAGATCATAGGCAAAACGTTCTCTGACATAAATCATATCTATGTTTTCTTAGGTCAGTCTCCCAAGGTGATAAAAATAAAAATAAACAAATGGGACCTAATCAAAATTACAAGCTTTCCACAGCAAAAATCATAAGCAAAATGAAAGACAACCCACAGGATGGAAGAAAATATTTGCAAACAATGCAACTCAAGGGATTGATTTCCAAAACACACACACAGCTCATACAACTCAACAATAACAAAAACAAACCCAATAGAAAAATGATCAGAAGACCTAAACAGACCAACATTTCTCCAAATCAATACAAGTGGCCAACAGACACGTGGAAAGATGATGGACAGCACTATTAGAGAAATGAAAATCAAAGCTACAATGAGGTTCCACCTTCACACGGGTTCAGGGTGGCCATTATTAAAATGCCTACAAATAACAGATGCCAGAGAGGACGTGGAAAAAAGGGAACCCTCCTACACTTTTGGTGGGAATGTAAGATGGTATAGTCACTGTGGAAAACAGTATGGGGGTTTCTCAGGAAAACTAAAAATATGATCCCGTAATCCCAGTCCTGAGCATATATATCCAGACCAAAATAGAATTCAAAGAGACACATACACCACCATGCTCACAGCAGCACTGTTCACAAAAGCCATGATACGGAAATAACCTAAATGACCACTGACAGACGAATGGATAAGAAGACATGGTACATATATGCAATGGAATACTACTCAGTCACAAAACAGAAAGAAATAATGCCATCTGTAGCAACATGGACGCAACTAGAGATTATCAAGCTGAGTGAAGTAAGAGAAAAAGACAAATATCATGATAACGCTTATATGTGGAATCTAAAATATGAGGCAAATGTACCTACCTATGAAACAAAATCATTGGTATAGAAGACACTAGTGGTTGCCAAGGGGGAGGGGGTTGGGGAAGGGATGGAGTGGGACATTGGGGTTAGCCACATAACATTTTATATATAGAATGGATAAACAACAAGGTCCTATTGTACAGCAGAGAACTGTATTCAATATCCTTAGATAAACCATAATACAAAAGAATATTTTAAAAAAGAATGTAGTAAAAAATAAAAAAAGAAGAAGAAGAAAGAACATATTTAAATTCCCTGAGAAGAGAATGGTTAGTATTCACAATAAAAGAGAAGAATGAGGTAGGCTGGGCCAAGGGGCAAAACGCAGAAGACTGGCCTTAGTTAGAAATCCTCTTTCCTGCTCCCATTCCACTTTCTTCTAGCAGTTTCCCAAATCTTGTCATTATGCTGATGCTAAATCAATTTCTTTATAAAACCTTATAAAAATTGTATTTTCTACTCCCAGATCTTTTACTACTTAAAAATCCCAAAGCAGGTTAGAGACACTTCTCCACGTTTCTTCAATTAAAATATATACTAATGAGAAACCAATAATTTATATTGTGTATGTAGCAAGGGAAGGGGCTGGAGGCTGAGTAGAACAGAGATAGGAAAGGATATTTTTTATTATACACTTTTTATTAATAGTTTTTGATTTTTGAAGAATGTGAATTTGTTATTTTTAAATATGTAATAGAAACTTAAAAACTGTACAGAAACCATTTAAAAATTAGAATTCTGCTTACCAGTCATATTTTCATCCAATGGAAGAGAGACTCCTACATCACAGATTTTAATTGTTTCAAAATCGCCTTTAATAACAACATTTGAAGACTTTATATCTCCATGGAGCAGTTTCTTATCTTGGTGCAGATACTAAAATAGTGAAAAATTTAAAATATCTGAGAAAAAATAGAAACTAATAAAAAAGTATATAACTTTCAAACAAAACAACAACCTGAACTCCCTGCCTAACATGCAGACTTGTGTCTATCATTTCAAACTATTTGATGCTAGAGAAGGAACCATCCCACGCTATCTCTTAGTCTACCATACTGACCAGAAATCTGAAAGATTCTTTGGAAATTGATGTCTATGTATAGATAAGCCAACTTTTAATTTTCCAACCAACCTCACATACTTATACATCAAAGATGATACTGCAGATTTCAAAATATACTACAATTTTATAAAATGGACAATTATTTTAGAAATAATTTTTTAAACTTCACAATGACACAGTTATCTCAAACAAATTGTTGAGATAACACTACACATACTTCACAAGGAAAAGAGGAAGCAGTAATGTAATCTAAGGCTATATTTTAACCCTTTCTTAGAAATGACAAGTGATAATATTCATCCATAATCAAAAACGTCCTACAAAAGTTATTTTTTCATTCATCAGCATTTAGGCATCTATACTCTATGACCTGGGCCTGCAAAAGATGCAGAAACAATTCTTGGTATTGAACTTGGAACACTTACTGTGCTTATTTAAATATTGTTAACCATAAATTGAATATGCTCAAATATATTTATAATGTAATTTATTAATTCCATTATATATACACAATTAAAACAATTAAATGATTCAAATTATTAGCTTATCCAACCTATTTAAAATGTTTTTCTATAAAATATTAAAATATATATTTAGAAATAGTGCCTTTTTCCAGTTTTACATTTCATGAATCAATTTTATTTGAACTCAACATGCAATTCTTGACATCACTACATTACATAATCTGTTTTTCTGAGTCATCCAACAATTTTCTGGAGCCATGATTACTTAAGTTATTCAGGATACAGAATTTTTATCTCTAACAGTATGTCTAATTCAAAGATACAATAGTTTATTTGTATAACCCTGAGAGGATTTTTTTCATTTGACTATAGATGTATATTCACAATGTCTAATAACATCCCACAAAGAAATCTTTGAAAGGCTTGTTTACAGCAACAGAGGGTTAGAATACACCCCCAGGAATAATGACTAAACAACAGTCCAATTAACTAAATCTAACATGCAATCTCTATAAGCAAAACTTCCTGACTTGGATTATTTCAGGCCATGTGAAGGTGTGAAGGCCTCTAACAATACTTTGTTGATCAAAACAGTACATTCTTCAATATGAAAGATTCTATAAAGATTTAAGGCAACTCCCTCTCTTGGGAAAAAAAAATTCACCTTGTAACTAGGTATATTAGTATCTGTTCATCAGTAGATGAACAGACACAGACACAGACATAGACACACACACACACACACACACACAATGGAGTATTACTCAGCCATTAAAAATAATGAAACAATGTCATTTCCAACAACATGGATGGACTTAGTCATACTAAGTCAGAAAGACAAATACCATATGATGTCACTTATATGTGGAATATAAAATACACAAATGAACTTATTTACAAAGCAGAAACAGACTCAGTTATAGAGAACAGACTTGTGGTTGTCAAGGGGGAGGCTGGGTGAGAAAGGGAAAGATTGGGAGTTTGGGGTTACAAATGCAAACTACCATATATAGGATGGATATACAACAACGTCCTACTGTAAAGAACAGGGGATTATATTTAACATCCTGTGATAAACCCCAATGGAAAAGAATATGAAAAAGGAGATATATGTATAATTGAGTCACTTTGCTGTACAGCAGAAATTAAACACAACATTGTAAATAAAGTATTTATTTTTTTAGGTTCCACAAAACTCATTCAAAACATAATAGCATAGTTACCTTTAACCCTCTTGCCATGTTCAAAGCAACTTTTAAAATTATGGCTGCTGGAAAAGGATCTCGGCTATCTTTATTTCGTTCTTCTATTAAGTCATTCAGAGACTTTTCACCTCCATACTCCATAGCAAGACACAGACTGCCATCGCTAGCTTTAGTGAAAGCACGGTAACCTTAAAGAAAATACGTCATTTTCTTACTGGAGTAGGGAAGAACAAAAGTATTTCATTCTTTTACAATAATGTGACTGAAAACAGATCTGGATCAACACTGTCAAACACAAAATGAAACAGCTAGTGCTTACAAAACTTATTTAGTAGATCTAATTTTAAATGTCTTCAGTGTTGGCCAACAGTATCACAAATTGAAATGTTTTTATACTCTGCTGCTGCTGCTGCCAAGTCGTTTCAGTCGTGTCCAACTCTGTGCGACCCCATAGACGGCAGCCCACCAGGCTCCCCTGTCCCTGGGATTCTCAGGCAAGAACACTGGAGTGGGTTGCTATTTCCTTCTCCAATGCATGGAAATGAAAAGTGAAAGTGAAGTTGCTCAGTCGTATCTGACTCTTAGCAACCCCATGGACTTCAGCCCACCAGGCTCCTCTGTCCATGGGATTTTCCAGGCAAGAGTACTGGAGTCGGGTGCCAAAGCCTTCTCCGTTTTATACTCTATGCCTTCCTAAATATAATGGTTTCACCAGACTTACTTACATTAAAAATGAAAAAAGGAGATTACACAAATGAAGACTTTACATTCCTGAATTCTCCATGGTACCAATAGCATAATGACTGTATCTATTCCTATGAAGTTTTAAATATATACTTCAGTTCAGTTGCTCAGTAGTGTCAGATTCTTTGAGACCCATGGACTGTAGCAAGCCAGGCCTCCCTGTCCATCACCAACTCCCAGAGTTTACTCAAACTCATGTCCATTGAGTCAGTGATGTTATCCAACCATCTCATCCTCTGTTATCCCTTTCTCCTCCTACCTTCAATCTTTCCCAGCATCAGGGTCTTTTCAAATGAGTCAGTTCTTCACATCAGGTAGCCAAAGTATTAGAGTTTCAGCTTCAACATCAGTCCTTCCAATGAATATTCAGGACTGATTTCCTTTAGGATGGACTGGTTGGATCTCCTTGCAGTCCAAGGGACTCTCAAGAGTCTTCTCCAACACCACAGTTCAAAAGCATCAATTCTTCGGCACTCAGCTTTCTTTATGGTCCAACTCTCACATACATGACTACTGGAAAAACCATAACTTTGACTAGACGGACCTCGTTGGCAAAGTAATGTCTCTACTTTTTAATATGCTGTATAGGTTGATCATAACTTTTCTTCCAAGGAGCAGGCGTCTTTTAATTTCATGGCTGCAGTCACTATCTGCAGTGATTTTGGAGCCCCAAAAAATAAAGTCTGTCACTGTTTCCCCATCTATTTGCCATGAACTGATGGGACTGGAGTACATCATGAGAAATGCTGGGCTGGAAGAAGCACAAGCTGGAATCAAGACTGATGGGAGAAATATCAATAACCTCAGATATGCAGATGACACCACCCTTATGGCAGAAAGTGAAGAGGAACTAAGAAGCCTCTTGATGAAAGTGAAAGAGGAGAGTGAAAAAGTTGGCTTAAAGCTCAACATTCAGAAAACGAAGATCATGGCATCTGGTCCCATCACTTCATGGGAAATAGATGGGGAAACAGTGGAAACAGTGTCAGACTTTCTTTATGCGGGCTCCAAAATCACTGCAGATGGTGATTGCAGCCATGAAATTAAAAGATGCTTACTCCTTGGAAGGAAAGTTATGACCAACCTAGATAGCATATTCAAAAGCAGAGGACGTTACTTTGCCGACAAAGGTCCGTCTAGTCAAGGCTATGGTTTTTCCAGCGGTCATGTATGGATGTGAGAGTTGAACTGTGAAGAAAGCTGAGAGCCAAAGAATTGATGCTTTTGAACTATGGTGTTGGAGAAGACTCTTGAGAGTCCCTTGGACTTCAAAGAGATCCAACCAGTCCATTCTGAAGGAGATCAGCCCTGGGTGTTCTTTGGAAGGACTGATGCTAAAGCTGAAACTCCAGTACTTTGGCCACCTCATGCGAAGAGTTGACTCATTGGAAAAGACTCTGATGCTGGGAGGGATTGGGGGCAGGAGGAGAAGGGGACGACAGAGGATGAGATGGCTGGATAGCATAACCGACTCAATGGACATGAGTTTGGGTGAACTCCGGGAGTTGGTGATGGACAGGGAAGCCTGGCGCACTGCAATTCATGGAGTCGCAAAGAGTCGGACTTGACTGAGTGACTGAACTGAACTGAACTGATGGGACTGGATGCCATGATCTTAGTTTTCTGAATATTGAGTTTTAAGCCAACTTTTTCACTCTCCTCTTTCATCAAGAGGCT
>NW_011494695.1:195095-208403 GCF_000754665.1 Bison bison bison | reverse complement strand
ACTGGATCGCCAGGGAAGTCCCACTAATTTTTATTTCACAATGTTCACATTAATTGGATTCTTGCCAAACTCCATCACGCCTTTCTTCACTTATTATTAGTGAAAGCAGTTAAGATTTTATGTAAACCATTTCAGATAAACAAGATACTATACTAGATACTGTTATTAAGTAATATGTGAACTTACCTATAATGTTTGGATGATTGAGTGTTTTCAAAATCTTAGCTTCATCAGTTAGTCTCTTTTGATACATACTCTGATATTCATCATTACATCTAGGATTAATCTTTTTCACAGCCCAAGGAGAATGAGACAAACCTCTTGGAGATCTTAAAAAATAAGTAACCAAAAATGTACAGAAAGATTAATAACCATAATACAGTTCAAATGACTAATAGAAACTTCCACATTTTGAAAAAGACTTTGAGAGTATTTTAGTTTTTTTTTAATTTGTAAATATTTTAGACTATCAACATTTCTGTTATATATCCTTTATAACTGTGTACATACAGCTGATAAATCTACTGATTACAAGAGAAGTCTGATATCTTTGGAAAGGAAGGGTTAAAAAGAGAAAACTAGAAGGAAAAAGACAAAATGTTATAGATTTTAAACTTCAAAATTTCTATAGTATTTTCTAATTTTTTCACTCAATCATGTCACTACCAACTACTTAAAAAGCATTTAACTATATGTACCAGATATAAATTATAGAATGTTAAAGTAATAAACATTAATTTCTAAGAAACAATTTAAAGAAGAAATGTACAAAATACATTTGGCTCGTGTGTAATCATGCAAATAACAGACTGTTTTTTACCAACAAATATTATGCCTCTAATGGACAAAACAATTCATCCTATATACTTCTCACTATATACATATGTTTAGGGAGATAATAATAAACATACTAATAGGAAAAAAAATGTAAATTGTCTATTTTCTAGGAAGATGCAGCTGTTGAAGAACATTTAAGGTATACCTGTTTTGAGGCCTAAATAAACAAACAGGTGACATGAAGTCAGGGAAAGGTTTGTTCACCCCGTAAGGTAGGCATTTATGAGTATGGCCAATTACAAAGAACAAAATGTAGGCAGCATTTGGGCACAAGCCAAAGAGCCTCAAAAGTTAAAGATTGCAAAGTTCAACCATAAGAACATAAAACGAGATGGAACCAAGAAATCATGTTCAGCTCTGTACTAGCTCATGGGCACAGCTCTGTGACTGCAGGACCTTTTTTTAACATCAGAATACATGTATTCAAAGGATCACTAGATTTCTCAGTTCATATACATCTATCATGCATAAGTTTACTTAAACTATTCTTAAACCTCCAGTTTTAGATAACAATAGCATTTGGGAATAACCTCTTCCATGTTCTTTTAATATAAAAATGTATTTTTCAAGTCTCAAGGGGTACCCATAGCTCTGGATTATTTATAACTCAGTGAGCGAGTCCATCTTCACCTTTTCCATATGCCCTAACCTACCTACATCCTATCCTAACCTATAGGTTACAGAATGAGAAGGATATTATTATGAAATCTGAATAAAATGTTGCCAAGGCAAAAGATGGTTCACAGACAATGCTAATACAACGGGCAAATTTCTGTTGAGACTGCACAAGGAAAAAACAAAAGGAGACACAAACAATACTGCCAACAAAAATGGGGACATATACAACAGAGATTTTAAAAATATCCAAGTGAATACTAGAACTTTTAAGCCAATAAAAAGGTAAAATGGACAAATTCTTTAAAAAAGTTAAGAAAACTGATAAAAGAAGAAACGTAATCAAGAGTTTAAAAATCTTCCCACAAGAAATACAAAACATAGATAATTTTAGAGTTGAGTTTACTAAACTGTAAAGAAACATATCATTCCATTTCATACAAACCATTCCAGGGAATAGAATGAAAAGGGACAAAAATCATACAGGACAACAGAAAAAGAAAAATCACAAACCAATTTCACTTACAGATGCAAAAATTCTAAACAATAGCAAAATGATTCTATCAGTTTATTAAAAAATAATAATACATCACAACTATGTTGGGTTTAATCCAGCAATGCAAATTTAACAGTAAATAATATATACTCTGAATTAAAATGAACATACACATATAAATTTGATCCCTCTCAGGTACCACTGAAATAAAACTTCAGTTTGAAGACTGAAGACTGACTTTGAAAGGGAAAAAGCAGAAGGTATTTAGCCTGAGGTAGACTGACACAGTTGAGAACCTGCGGTCTATGTGGCAACAGAGCAATTCATGACCAAATGTGCCTGCAGTGCTCAGTGAGTTTTCACACTTGAACACACCTGTGTTATCAACATCCAGGTTCAAGATATACATGTCTAGCATCCCCACAAGACATGGGATGCCATCTTAAAAAGGAAAACTTGAGAGGTGGTCCTAAGATGGTGGAGGAATAGGACGGGGAGACCACTTTATCCCCCACAAATTCATCGGAAGAACATCTGAACGCTGAGCAGATTCCACAAAACAACTTCTAAATGCTGGCAGAGGACATCAGGCACCCAGAAAGGCATCCAGCCCACTGTCTTCGAAAGGAGGTAGGACAAAATATAAAAGATAAAAAGAGAGACAAAAGAGGTAGGGACGGAGATCTGTCCCGGGAAGGGAGTCTTAAAAAAAGAGAGAACTTTCCAAACACAAGGAAACACTCTCACCAGCGGGTCCTTGGCGAGTCTTGGAATCTCAGAGGGCAACATAACCAGGAGGAAAAATAAATAAATAATTAAAACCCACAGATTACATGCCTAACGGCAACTCCCAGCAGAGAAGCATCCCAGACGCTCACATCCACCACTAGCAAGCAGGGATTGGACAGGGAGCCGCAGACTGCATTGTTTAGGGTAAGGACAGGGCCTGAATGCCCTGAGGGCAATCTAAGGGAACTAACGTGAGACAGCAACCCAGACTGTGGCCAGAGAGAGAGACAGAGAGAGACAAAAAAGAGAGAGAACTATCCCGTGAAAAGCCCTAACCTAAGACACTGCCAGGCCTGCTCACAGAACAAAAGACTGAGCAGACCTAGCCAGCTATGGACCAGCCCATCCCCCACGGGAGACAGGCAGGCGAGGGCAGCCAGAGCTGGAAGCGGGCAATCACGGCCCCAGAGAGGCATCCTCTACCAAACTGCAAGCAGGCTTCGTTGCTAACCAAGACTTCTTGGGATTCTGGACAGTTGACATCTGCTGAGAGAGTCACAGCCAGAGATCAGCTCCCCTGAAGAGATACACGGCACACCTAAGAAGGCACGCCAGTTGTACACCCAGAAAACCGAGCAGCTTGGACGGGGGAGGCAATAAGACACACCCCCTCCCCACCTGGGGGTGACTGCGCTCACCAAGCACCTGGTCACCTGAGCTGCTCGGACCTGGGACGGGCACAAAACGCAGGCCCAAACGATCTGCGCCTTTGTGGAGTACCCGAAAACCTGAACCTGAGCGGCTAAGACCTAGGAGATGCATACAACCCAGGGCCGGCCTAAGACAGTTCCCGGCAGAGCAACCTAGAGCCTGAGAAGTGTAGACCGTGGAAGCATACACGCCGTGAGCCGGGGCAAACCCAGTGCGGCTGAAACACTGCCAGCACTCCCCACACACGCCAGTGATACTGCTTTGCAGTGTTCCTCCCTCCCCACAGCACTACTGAACAAGTGAGCCTAAAAACGTGACCACCATCGCCCCCTTGTGTCAGGGTGGAAATTAGACACTGAAGAGACCAGCAAACAGAAGCTAAAATAAAAAGAGGGAACCACTTTGGAAGTGACAGATGGAGAAGTCTTGAAGCTACTGTAAGAATAAAACTGAAACCAGAGGCAGGAGGCTTAAGTACAAAACCTGAGAACACCAGAGACCAGAGAACTCCTGACTCCAGGGAACATTAATCGATAAGAGTTCATCAAAATCCTCCATACCTTTACTGAAACCAAGCACCACCCAAGAGCCAACAAGCTCCAGAGCAAGATATACCATGCAAATTCTCCAGCAACACTGGAACATAGCCCTGAGCTTCAATATACAGGCTGCCCAAAGTCACACCAAACCCACAGACATCTCAAAACTCACTACTGGACACTTCATTGCACTCCAGAGAAAAGAAATCCAGCTCCACCCACCAGAACACCGACACAAGCTTCCCTAACCAAGAAACCCTGACAAGCCACCCATCCAACCGCATCCACAGCAAGGAACCTCCACAATAAAGAGGAACCACACAGCAATATAAGCAAGATGAAAAGGCAGAGAAATACTCAGCAGGTAAAGGAACATGACAAATGCCCACCAAACCAAAGAAGAGATAGGGAATCTACCTGATAAAGAATTCCGAATAATGATAGTGAAAATGATCCAAAATCTTGAAAACAAAATGGAGTTACAGAAAAATAGCCTGGAGACAAGGATTGAGAAGATGCAAGAAATGTTTAACAAGGACCTAGAAGAAATAAAAAAGAGTCAGTATATAATGAATAATACAATAAATGAGATCAAAAACACTGTGGAGGGAACCAACAGTAGTATAATGGAGGCAGAAGATAGGATAAGTGAGGAAGAAGATAGAATGGTAGAAATAAATGGAGCAGAGAGGAAAAAAGAAAAAAGAATTAAAAGAAATGAGGACAGCCTCAGAGACCTCTGGGACAACGTTAAACACCCCAACACTCAAATCATAGGAGTCCCAGAAGAAGAAGACAAAAAGAAAGACCATGAGAAAATACTTGTGGAAATAATAGTTGAAAACAGAGTGTCCCAAAGAGGATAAACCCATGGCGAAACACCCCAAGACACATATTAATCAAATTAACAAAGATCAAACACAAAGAACAAATACTAAAAGTAGCAAGGGAAAAACAACAAACAACACACAAGGGGATTCCCGTAAGGATAACAGCTGATCTTTCAACAGAAACTCTTCATGACAGAAGGGAATGGCAGGACATACTTAAAGTGATGAAAGAGAAAAACCTACAACCCAGATTACTGTACCCAGCAAGGATCTCATTCAAATATGAAGCAGAAATCAAAAGCTTTACAGACAAGCAAAAGCTGAGAGAATTCAGCACCACCAAACCAGCTCTCCAACAAATGCTAAAGGATCTTCTCTAGACAGGAAACACAGAAAGGGTGGATAAACTCGAACTCAAAACAACAAAGTAAATGGCAACGGGATCATACTTATCAATAATTACCTTAAGCGTAAATGGGTTGAATGCCCCAACCAAAAGACAATGACTGGCTGAATAGATACAAAAACAAGACCTCTATATATGTTGTCAACAAGAGACCCGCCTCAAAATAAGGGACACATACAGACTGAAAGTGAAGAGCTGGAAAAAGATATTCCACGCAAATAGAGACCAAAAGAAAGCAGGAGTAGCAATACTCATATCAGATAAAATAGACTTTAAAATAAAGGCTGAGAAAAGAGACAGAGAAGGACACTAAATAATGATCAAAGGATCAATCCAAGAAGAAGATATAACAATTATAAATATATATGCACTCAACATAGGAGCACCACAATATGTAAGGCAAATGCTAACAAGTATGAAAGGGGAAATTAACAATAACACAATAATAGTGGGAGACTTTAATACCCCACTCACACATACGGATAGATCAACTAAACAAAATTAACAAGGACACACGAACTTTAAATGATACAATAGACCAGTTAGACCTAACTGATATCTATAGGACATTTCACCCCAAAACAATGAATTTCACCTTTTTCTCAAGTGCACATGGAACCTTCTCCAGGATAGATCACATCCTGGGCCATAAATCTAGCCTTAGTAAATTCAAAAAAAATTGAAATCATTCCAAGCATCTTTTCTGACCACAATGCAGTAAGATTAGATCTCAATTACAGGAGAAAAACTATTAAAAATTCCAATATATGGAGGCTGAACAACACACTGCTGAATAACCAACAAATCACAGAATAAATCAAAATATGCATAGAAACGAATGAAAATGAAAACACAACAACCCAAAACCTACAGGACACTGTAAAAGCAGTGCTAAGGGGAAGCATCATAGCAATATAGGCTTACCTCAAGAAACAAGAAAAAAGTCAAATAAATAACCTAACTCTACACCTAAAGCAACTAGAAAAGGAAGAAATGAAGAACCCCAGGGTTAGTAGAAGGAAAGAAATCTTAAAAATTAGGGCAGAAATAAATGCAAAAGAAACAAGAGACCACAGCAAAAATCAACAAAGCCAAAAGCTGGTTCTTTGAGAGGATAAATAAAATTGACAAACCATTAGCCAGACTCATCAAGAAACAAAGGGAGAAAAATCAAATCAATAAAATTAGAAATGAAAATGGAGAGATCACAACAGACAACACAGAAATACAAAGGATCATAAGAGACTACTATCAGCATTATATGCCAATAAAATGAACAATTTGGAAGAAATGGACAAATTCTTAGAAAAGTACAACCTTCCAAGATTTTCTGTTGGAAAATCTTAACAGACCCATCACAAGCATGGAAATTGAAACTGTAATCAGAAATCGTCCAGCAAACAAAAGCCCAGGACCAGATGGCTTCACAGCTGAATTCTACCAAAAATTCAGAGAAGAGCTAACACCTATCCTACTCAAACTTTTCCAGAAAATTGCAGAGGAAGGTAAACTTCCAAACTCATTCTATGAGGCCACCATCTCCCTAATACCAAAACCTGACAAAGATGCCACAAAAGAAAACTACAGGCCAATATCACTGATGAACATAGATGCAAAAATCCTTAACAAAATTCCAGCAAACAGAATCCAACAACATATTAAAAAGATCATACATCATGACCAAGTGGGCTTTATTCCAGGGATGCAAGGATTCTTCAATATCTGCAAATCAATCAATGTAATATATCACATTAACAAACTGAAAGATAAAAACCATATGATTATCTTAATAGATGCAGAGAAAGCCTTTGACAAAATTCAACATCCATTTATGATTAAAAAAAAAAAGCCCTCCAGAAAGCAGGAATAGAAGGAACATACCTTAACATAATAGAAGCTATATTTGACAAACCCACAGCAAACATTATCCTCAATGGTGAAAAATTGAAAGCATTTCCCCTAAAGTCAGGAACAAGAAAGGGTGCCCACTCTCACCACTACTATTCAACATGGTTTTGGACGTTTTGGCCACAGCAATCAGAGCAGAAAAAGAAATAAAAGGAGTCCAAATTGGAAAAGAAGAAGTAAAACTCACTGTTTGCAGATGACATGATCCTCTACATAGAAAACCCTAAAGACTCCACCAGAAAATTACTAGAGCTAATCAGTGAATATAGTAAAGTTGCAGGATATAAAATTAACACACAGAAATCTTTTGCATTCCTATACACTAACAATGAGAAAACAGAAAGAGAAATTAAGGAAACAATTCCATTAAAATACTTAGGAATATATCTACCTCAAGAAACAAAAGACCTATATATAGAAAACTATAAAACACTGATGAAAGAAATCAAAGAGTACACAAATAGATGGAGAAATATACCATGTTCATGGATTGAAATAATCAATATAGTGAAAATTACCCAAAGCAATCTATAGATTCATTGCAATCTTTATCAAGCTACCAATGGTATTTTCACATAACTAGAACAAGTAATTTCACAATTTGTATGGAAATACAAAAAACCTCGAATAGCCAAAGCAATCTTGACAAAGAAGAATAGAACTGGAGGAATCAACCTGCCTGACTTCAGGCTCTAGTACAAAGCTACAGTCATCAAGACAGTATGGTACTGGCACAAAGACAGAAATATAGATCAATAGAACAAAACAGAAAGCCCAGAGATATATCCATGCACCTATGGACACCTTATCTTTGACAAAGGAGGCAAGAATATACAATGGAGAAAAGACCGTCTCTTTAACAAGTGGTGCTGGGAAAACCGGTCAACCACTTGTAAAAGAATGAAACTAGAACACTTTCTAACACCATACACAAAAATAAACTCAAAATGGATTAAAGATCTAAACATAGGACCAGAAACTATAAAACTCCTAGAGGAGAACATAGGCAAAACATTCTCCGACATACATCACAGCAGGATCCTCTATGACCACCTCCCAGAATACTGGAAATAAAAGCAAAAATAAACAAATGGGACCTAATTAAACCTAAAAGCTTTTGCACAACAAAGAAAAATATAAGCAAGGTGAAAAGACAGCCTTTAGAATGGGAGAAAATAATAGCAAATGAAGGAACTCACAATCTCAAAAATATACAAGCAACTCCTGCAGCTCAATTCCAGAAAAATAAACAACCCAATCAAAAAATGGGCCAAAGACCTAAACAGACATTTCTCCAAAGAAGACATACAGATGGCTAACAAATACATGAAAAGATGCTCAACATCACTCATTATCAGTTCAGTTCAGTTGTTCAGTTGTGTCTGACTCTTTGCGACTCCATGAACTGCAGCACGCCAGGCCTCCCTGTCCATCACCAACTCCCAGAGTTCACTCAAACTCATGTCCATCGAGTCGGTGATGCCATCCAGCCATCTCATCCTCTGTCATCCCCTTTTCCTCCTGTCCCCAATCCCTCCCAGCATCAGAGTCTTTTCCAATGAGTCAACTCTTCGCATGAGGTGGCCGAAGTACTGGAGTTTCAGCTTCAGCATCATTCCTTCCAAAGAACACCCAGGACTGATCTCCTTCAGAATGGACTGGTTGGATCTCCTTGCAGTCCAAGGGACTCTCAAGAGTCTTCTCCAGCACCACAGTTCAAAAGCATCAATTGTTTGGCGCTCAGCTTTCTTCACAGTCCAGCTCTCACATCCTACATGACTAATGGAAAAACCATAGCCTTGACTAGACGGACCTTTGTTGACAAAGTAATGTCTCTGCTTTTGAATTGCTATCTAGGTTGGTCATAACTTTCCTTCCAAGGAGTAAATTATCAGAGACATACAAATCAAAACCACAATGAGGTACCATTTCACGCCAGTTAGATTGGCTGTGATCCAAAAGTCTACAAGCAATAAATGCTGGAGAGGGTGTGGAGAAAAGGGAACCCTCTTACACTGTTGGTGGGAATGCAAACTAGTACAGCCACTATGGAGAACAGTGTGGAGATTCCTTAAAAAACTGGAAATAGAACTGCCATATGACCCAGCAATCCCACTGCTGGGCATACACACCAAGGAAACTAGAATTGAAAGAGATGAGTGTACCCCAATGTTCATCGTAGCACTGTTTATAATAGCCAGGACATAGAAGCAACCTAGATGTCTCTATCAGCAGACGAATGGATAACAAAGCTGTGGTACATATACACAATGGAATATTACTCAGCCATTAAAAAGAATACATTTGAATCAGTTCTAATGAGGTGGATGAAACTGGAGCCTATTATACAGAGTGAAGTAAGCCAGAAAGAAAAACACTAATACAGTATACTACTGCTACTGCTGCTAAGTCACTTCAGTTGTGTCTAACTCTGTGCAACCCCATAGATGGCAGCCCACCAGGCTCCCCTGTCCCTGGGATTCTCCAGGCAAGAACACTGGAGTGGGTTGCCATTTCCTTCTCCAATGCATGAAAGTGAAAAGTGAAAGTGAAGTCGCTCAGTCGTGTCCGACCCTCAGCGACCCCATGGACTGGTACCTACCAGGCTCCTCCGTCCATGGGATTTTCCAGGCAAGAGTACTAACACATATATATATATACGGAATTTAGAAAGATTGTAACAATAACCCTATATGCGAGACGGCAAAATAGACACAGATGTATAGAACAGTCTTTTGGACTCTGTGGGAGAGGGCGAGAGTGGGATGATTTGGGAGAATGGCATTGAAACATGTATATTATCATATGTGAAACGGATCACCAGTCCAGGTTCAATGCATGAGACAGGGTGCTCGGGGCTGGTGCACTGGGATGACCCTGAGGGATGGGATGGGGAGGGAGGTGGGAGGGGGGTTCAGGATGGGGAACACATGTACACCTGTGGCAGATTCATGTCCATGTATGGCAAAACCACTACAATATTGTAAAGTAATTAGCCTCCAATTAAAATAAATAAATTTATATTTTTTTTAAAGAGGAAAACTTTCAGATAATTTTTAAAAACAAGATAGACAAAAATGAAAAACTAAATAGAAGCATCAGAAAATGAAGTTGGGAAGATTTCCCAGAAAATATTAATAGAACAAAAGAGAAAATAGAAAAACAGACCAAAAATAAAATAAAATAAAGGTAGATCAAAGATTAAGCCAGTAAATCCCACATCCAAGACAAAGGACAGATAAAAAGGGGTGAACATGATCAACAAAGTAATTTTTAAAAATAGCCTCTCAAAAATTTAATAGGAATTTTCAGGCTCCAAGAGGCCATACCCATGCATGTCACTGTGAAATGCAGAACAGCGGTGACAAACAAAAGACCATATAAGGTTATAAGACAGCAGGAGGAAGAGACAACATAGAACAGAAACACAAAGACTCAGCAGTCAGAGGGGCTTCAGAATTCTCAACAGCAGCAGTGAACAATGTTCTCAAAATTCTGGGGAGAACATACTTCTGAATGAGAATTCTAACCCAGAAAAACAAAAAAGGCCACTCAAGTACAAGCATAAAATGAAAACATTTTTAGAAAAGTAAATTCTCAAAAATGTATCTTCTGTTTTTCATGGGGCACTAACAAATGTCTTCAACCAGAATGAGATGGAAACCAAGAAATACTAAGACATGAAACAAGAAAAATAGAGGATCCAATTCACCTGAGAGGCAAAGGAAATCTAGCGAAGAAGCCTGAGCGCCGAAGAATAGATGCTTTTGAACTGTGGTGTTGGAGAAGACTCTTGAGAGTCCCTTGGACTGCAAGGAGATCCAACCAGTCCATTCTGAAGGAGATCAGCCCTGGGATTTCTTTGGAAGGAAATGATGCTAAAGCTGAAACTCCAGTACTGTGGCCACTCATGCCAAGAGTTGACTCATTGGAAAAGACTCTGATGCTGGGAGGGATTGGGGGCAGGAGGAGAAGGGGATGACAGAGGATGAGATGGCTGGATGGCATCACTGACTTGATGGACGTGAGTCTGAGTGAACTCCGGGAGTTGGTGATGGACAGGGAGGCCTGGCGTGCTGCGATTCATGGGGTCGCAAAGAGTTGGACACGACTGAGCATCTGAACTGAACTGAGGCTACAAATCCCAAGCTAACAGAGCCACATTGAGGACTGGGAGGGTCAGGCGGGAACTGCTATTTCCAATGAAGTTTTCTAATTAAGTCACATACAGTATAACTTTGCTAACAACACACTTCACATTCTAAAAAAACTTTTTTAAGGAAGAAAAAATGAGACTAGCCACGAAATTGTGATAAGTTTTTTCTTTCAAAATAACTTAAAGCCAGAGTTTTAGACATTAAAAAATGGAAGTTCAAAAAACTAACAGCAGACAAACACACAAAAGGGGGTGTTTAAGCTGCGAAGACACTTCAAGAAGACCCACTTACATATAACTGCTATACTAGTCTCGATTCACCAGCTTTTTACTTGAGGAAGTATTTCTTTGAAACAACGTAAACCTAGAAAAGCTAATGATATGCTGCCTTGGACTAATCAGGCTAATTCTTAGGGAGCACTAAACAGTACATAACTGTTTGCCACTTAATAAACATGAAACTAGGTACAGAATAATGAATAAAAGAAACAACTTTGTAATAATGTGTTTGTTGCCATATGTAATATTATTAGCTATAAGCATCTATTCTAGTATTCCATTTTTCTTTTAATACAATTTTCCTACTTTAGAATCAGGTATCTGCCCTTCTCACTTAATGATGACATAAATAAAAATATTACTTCTTTAGAAGAGAATATCCTGAGAAGACAACTCTCCAGATAGAAGGGATTAATAGTCACTGATATCTCCCAACACTGGTATCCTCTTTGAAGTTTTCTTATTGAGAATCCTGTGTTATTATCACACAGGAATCCCTTTTCTGTGTCCTTTTCCCCTCCTACACAAGCCAAGGAAAAATTACAAATTACCTCTCCTTTAATAACCCATTAAGAGGAAGCTAGGAGAAAGATGTACCAGGTAGAGCTCTGGCAAAAATATGAACATACCCCAGGTCTAAATATTTGCATGTTCACATTCCTTTTTGTCTCCACGTACAGTGGAACTATGGTTCCATGTAAAAATGTTAACGTGAAATCTTATACTCACCTTTGCATAAGGTAGACATTTACCCCAGTACCAAAGCCAAGCTTCTGCATAAATGGAGAGGCAGGAATATTTATACATGGAGTTAAACATAATGCTAAATGTCAGAAAGAGAAATAAAAAATAAAATTAGTATTTGAAAAGAGCTCCACAGATGCATCCTAACGTTCTCAATAAATCACTGTTAAGGGAATTAACTGGCAAAGTCTTGCAGAGCAATTTGACACTATGTGTCCCAACTTTCAATGGATACCTTTGACCAAGTCTACTTTTGGAGCTCTATTCTACAGGAACACTTAAACAGGGGTCAGCAAAACAGCCTGTTTTTATATGACCCATAAGCTAAGAATTGATTTTTACATTTTAAAAGCGTTGTTAAAAAAACAGATAAAGGAAGTCTCTTGGTTGAATCCTTAGACTTCATGACTCTCTTCCAACATGGCCCAAGACAACTCTAACACCATGGCAACAAAGTATAGACAGAAGCTATATCAAATTCACAGGTCAACGGAAAACCCTTATCAACACTTTTAACCAAAACCCTTATCCAGATTACGCTACCAAATGAAGACTTGCCTTTAATAACACTGAAGAGCCTAGAATCCAGATTTGGTTTCAGAATCAAAGAGCTAGAACTGACTCCAGAAAAGATCAGAACCTGAGGATGACTTCGAATCAAGCCAATACCAAGATCACCCTTAAGAGCAGATTCAAAGTAGAAAAGACAGTGTCATACCAGCTACACTCCTCTCAATTACACACCCTCATCAAGGCATTTATGCACAACTCTTATCATGGAATTGATTCCAGAGAGCAACTTGCTAAAGAAGCCAGGGTTACAGAGTCAAGAATTCAAATCTGGTTTCAAAACAGAAGAACTAGATTCCATGTCCAGAAAAGAAAAAAACCGAGGAGGCCTTAGAACAAAGACAATTAGGGACAAGATCCTGGAGATGAGAGAATTCAAGGTATAGAAACTACACAGCAAAAGAGACACTGATGTATCGAACAGTCTTATGGACTCTGTGGGAGAGGGAGAGGGTGGGAAGATTTGGGAGAATGGCACTGAAACATGT
>NW_011494695.1:175066-194980 GCF_000754665.1 Bison bison bison | reverse complement strand
AAAAAAAAAAAAAAAAAAAAAAAGAAACTACACAGAATGGCAGCTGTCTCACCAGTGACTGTCTTATTTCTCTGGAGCCAGAACAGGGGAAACAGAGACAGATTCAGTGTACTTGATAATATCAGTCTGGACTCCAAACCTCTAACTCTTCCTGGAACATTCCCTTCTAAACACACCTTCAGCTTCTCCAGGAGCTGAGCCTTCTGGAGATAGTAAACAGGACTTCAGGAGACAGAGACACATACAAAGCACCACAAAGAAAAAAAGTTATTAATATCATTTTTCGGCAATCACAGTAACGACTAATTTAGGCAAAAATCAAGGAAAGAAGGAAGGAAGGGAGGGAGGCAGGCAAGGAAGAAAGAAGAAAGGAAGAAGACGATGGCAAAAGGGTTCCTATGTGACCCACAAAGCCTAAACCATTTACTATCTGCCATTTACAAAAAGTTTGCTAATGCCTGTGCTACGGCATGCAGCCAAAGATACCATATACACACGTGAATGCGTGCATGCATGCCAATAGTGGGATCTGCTTTTGTAGCTACAAAAAAAAAAAAAGCCTAAGTGATCATTAGAGTCATAATTATAGCATATCTATATTACAGAGTAGTATAAGGTTATTAAAAGAAATGAGATAGAGCAGTCCTACTTTTGCTCATGAACAATTAACTGCTCTTGGATTGCCCTTTTGCCATGAACAACTAGAAAATTTGACAAAATATAATGGTTTTCACATACTTGACAATCGGCAGGGCAGGACTATGAACTCTGAGAGGAGAGAAACTAATGAGATGAGTCCTATCACTGCCCTAACTTACTGCTTAGAAACACTTTCCAGGCTGCAGCACAACAAAATGAAGCCCAAAGGGCTTGTCAAATTGAAGTGACAGATTACCCTGTCTACTGAATTGCCTTGGAAAATACCCTTCCCATACATAGAGGGGGAAAGATAAAGTGGTTCCTTTGAGGTTCAAGTTAAGTTGCTTCTTCACCTAGGAGAACCTACAAATCTGCTAGAATGTCAATAAAATTAGATCACAGATGACCAAACTCTGACCTATAAAAGAAGTCTTATTTCTTGAGATCAACATTATAAAGATGACTTATACTAAAACTGTTCTTGTGTGACAGATAACAATGAAAGGATTTAACTATAATACTATGAAGACATTTCTGATATCAGTAACAATGAAGAAAGGTTTTATAGATTACCAGATTTCCTTTTTTCAGATAATCTGCTTGGTGTCTTGAAATTATTGGTTTCTTCCATTGTAATAATTGCTTAAAGTCCTATGATAAAAATGAATAGAAAGGTACACTGCAGTTATAAAGAATACATCTTTCATTCATGAAGAAAAAATTCCTATAATACTATCACTTATTTACAAAAAATTTGAGAACTGAAAAAGACCATGACAAATATTTAGTCCAGTTGTATTTACAATGAGAAAACTGAAACCCAGAGAGGGAGAAAGATAAACTAAAATTAAAGATAAGTAAAATTACATACCCAAGGTCATGCTATTAATGATTGTGGATTTTTATTTTATTTTTAAAATAATATATGCACTTGGTTAAAAAAAAGAAAATCACCTCGTACCCTCCCACACTTCCCAGGAGTAGTTATTAACAGATCTTTTATATGCTTTTAAGAGCTTGGCTTTGTAAGCAGTATTATTCCTAATAGCCAAAAAAAGGAAACAGAAAAAGCTATCAGATGATGAATGGATAAAGAAATATGGCATATACTACACACTGCTGCTGCTGCCGCTGCTGCTAAGTCGCTTCAGTCATGTCCGACTCTGTGTGACCCCAGAGACGGCAGCCCACCAGGCTCCCCCGTCCCAGGGATTCTCCAGGCAAGAACACTGGAGTGGGTTGCCATTTCCTTCTCCAATGCATGAAAGTGAAAAGTGAAAGGGAAGTCACTCAGTCCTGTCCTACTCTTAGCAACCCCATGAACTGCAGCCTACCAGGCTCCTCCATCCATGGGATTTTCCAGGCAAGAGTACTGGAGTGGGGTGCCATTGCCTTCTCCGATACTATGCACAATAAAATATTATTCAACAGAGTATATATTTTACATAGGGAATATTATTTAGTCATTAAAAGGAATGAAGTACTCATGTATACTACAACATGAAAGAATCTTGAAAACCTTATGCCAAGTGAAAGAAAGCAGACACAAGAGGCCACATATATGATTGTTTTTCCACACAATATCCAGAACAGGCAAATCCACAGACAAAAATAAATGCTTAGTTGTTGTGGGCTGAAGGGAAGAGAGAATGTGGAGTGACTGCTAGTGGGTGTATGCCATCTTTTCTGGGGTGATGAAAATGTTCTAAAATTAGGTAGTGGTTTAATATATTCAACTCTGCCGGGAGCCGGCATACTGCATATTGAGTGCATATTGCATATTGAGTGCAGCACTTTCCACAGCATCATCTTTCAGGATCTGGAATAGCTCAACTGGAATTCTATCACTGCCAGGAGCCAGCGTGAGGAACTCCGCCCGTGGCAAAGGTCATGAGGAAGGAGGCTCGGCATACGCAAGGGCGGGATCGAGCCTCAGGAGTCCCCCTGGAAATTCTCGAGTATCTACCCCCAAAACCAGAGTCTGCCTACTTTCTGCTTTGTGTTCTCACCTACACCTCTGACTTTTCGGGGGGCGGCGGGGCGGGGGGCCTGTCCCCCACTACCTCTCTCTAGAAAGAGAGTTAACTTACAGCTCCAGTTAATAAAGTTCCTGGGTGTGACAGTGTTTCAACCTACAAACTCCTTTGGAAATCCTCTAGCCTGCCTGAATAGGTTTTTCCCGCCACATGTGATTGTTCAGAGCCTCCCAACTGCGAGAGGCAGATGTTCTAAACTGTCTAAACACAGATTCCTTTGAGTAGTTAAAAGATTGATTAGAAATTTTATTGGTGAAGGGTTTTTCACTTGTTGGGCCAATGTTTGCTGCTAAGTTTCCATATCCCTTACCTGCTGTGTTCCTGGCAGTGTATTGATTAATATGATTGGTGTAAGTAGTAATTTTAATGTTTGTAACCTTGGACCCTTGAGTTAATTATTTTTCTTGTTGTAGCCCACCACACCTTTGCCCTATAGGAATGCAACTTTAATGCTTTTGGAGGGTGGCGCCTGACTAGTCGCCTTTAGAGAAAAATAAGTTTTCTGAAGAAAGGGTCTTAAAATGTTAATAGGCCTCTGGGCCAGAAGATGATGCAAATCACCTAAACTTTTGCATATGAGAAGTTTGCAGGAAGAAAGCCTGGCTTACTGCATGACTCTACCCCTTCCCCCATTATCCTCTATGCATAACTTAAGGTATAAAAACTACTTTGGAAAATAAAGTGCGGGCCTTGTTCACCGAAACTTGGTCTCCCCATGTCGTTCTCTCACCTTCTGGCTAAATTATTCAGCCTCTTTTCTCCACTCAATTTCCTCACTGAGCTGTCCTTATTCTATTACTGTTTATATCCTTAATTAACGTTTAATTAAGCAGTTGTTTCCTGATCCTCGCAGACGCCGGCCCCGCTTCGAATTCCCTGGATCCACCGGGGCTGGACCCCGGCACAACTCTATTCCAAAAACCACTTAACTGTACACTTTCAAAAGAGTGAATTTCATGATATGTTAATTACATCTCAATAAACTATTAGTTTAAAATTATCTATGAAAATACAATGTACATACTGTATACACAAGCAAGTTAATACAGGGTTTTTTTTCCTTCTGTAACATTTCTTTTAAAATCCTTTTTATTAAAAAAATAACTATTATTTTGAAAAAAGGTTTGGTTTTGTATTAGATTTACTGTAAAGCAAACTGTTACTACCTGTCTGTAAGCTCGTTTGGATTGTCCATAAAAAACTGGGAGGAAGAGAGAACATTTGCTTAAACGCTGCATAGAGCCACTTAATATCCCTTAATAAACAGCACCTGGGCGTCCCATGTGGCATTAATGGTAAAGAATCTGCCTGCCAATGCAGGAGGTTCGATTCCTGGGTCGGGAAGATCCCCTGGAGGGGAAAACGGCAACCCACTCCAGTATTCTTGCCTGAAGAATCCGATGGACAGAGAACCCTGGCGGGCTTCCATAAAAAGTAGTGTCGAGCTCTGATTTGAGAAAAGAGCGATTTCTTTCTTCGAATCCCCACCGTACCCCGTAAGTCTGATGCGCACGCGGGTCGCCAAGATGCTTCCTAAGATAATTCCCAGTTTAATGCATATTCCCAACGTCTTCCACCTTCCTTCCAGGCCCCAAGTTGTCAAAAAAGCAAAGAGGCCGCGGCTCGAGGGGCGCGGGACACCCGGCCAGGCCCACTCGCGGCAGGTTCCCTAAAATCTCTCTCCTTACCAGAGCCACGAGGTGGGACGACGAGATGTCCAGGGAAAGGCTGTCTTGAAAACTGGTCCCGAGCAGCCCCCAACACTCGGCGCCCCTCTGGGGTGAGGGGGTGGGGTCCGACCCGCCAACACACGGACTCGGCAACCGTAGTTCCGACGGAAACCCGCCGGGCTTTCAAAATAGCGCACGCACCGCCCCTACGTCGATCGCGAACTACGGGGCGGCGCAAAGGACACACCAAGCCGGATTCGCCGTTCCTGTTCTTTTCAGCCTTTCCCCTCTGTTTATCGATCCCACCTTACTACCCACTGCTGCTGCTGCTGCTGCTAAATCGCTTCAGTCGTGTCCAACTCTGTGCTACCCCATAGACAGCAGCCCGCCAGGCTCCTCTGTCCCTGGGATTCTCCAGGCAAGAATACTGAAGTGGGTTGCCATTTCCTTCTCCCTTACTACCCAATAGGGATGCTTTGAAGCCAAATAAAAGGTAGAAACGAACTGACTTTTACAGCCACTGTCAGCCCTTCAGAGGGACAACTCCAATTAAAAAGAAAATGTATGCCTGTATTTAGGCTGAAATCCTTTCCCAGTTACGAACGCTGTGCCCAGAATGTGTGATGGTTCTTTTGTCTTTTTTACTACAAATTTGGCCTTGAAACAGTGTAACTAAAAATGCACTTGTCTTGAGTAGCAATCGTTTTTGACTGAGAAGAAACATCGATACTCAGAAATTTTGCTACCTCTTGTAACCACTACCTTCATTTCAAGTGAAAATGCAAGTCGCTCAGTAGTGTCCGACTCTTTGCGACCCCATGGACTGAGTATACAGTCCATGGAATTTTCCAGGCCAGAATACTGGAGTGGGTAGCCTTTCCCGTCTCCAGGGTTATCTTCCCAACCCAGGGATCGAACCCAGGTCTCCCGCATTGCGGGCAGATTCTTTTCCAGCTGAGCTACAAAGGAATGTGTTCATTTATTCAACAAATATTTAGATAGCATCTTCCCCTTCTCCGGTAGATGTTCCCCTCCCAGGAATCGAACGGAAGTCTCCTGCATTGCAGGCAGATTCTTTACTGTCTGAGCCACCAGGAAAGCCCAGAGAGCACCTACTATGTGCCGGATGTGTATCGAATGCCCACTGCAGAAGATATACTATAGCAATCACTGAAAGAGACACAAAGATGATTAAGTCACCAGAGCCCCCTCCTGCTCAGGAGGAGCTTAGGCAGAGGGGGATGAGGGAAGGGTAGGGAAGTGTCCAAAGAAATAAACACACACACAACACAATACAAAGGAGACTATAATGTAGGTAACTATAGTTGTAAAGCCCATTTTTTGCAAATGAGGAAACCCAAATGGCACAGAGAGGTTAAGTAATTTGCCTAAAGTCACAGAGCCAGTAGACGGTAGAGTCAGGATTTGAACTCGAGCTTAGAGTTCCTCTTTAACAAACATGTTCAAAACCTCTTTCATCTTACACACACACACATCTCCACCTTCAGGGCCCTCCCATTTTTGGCCACCCTCTCCTAAGCAGAGATGGTCACTTTCTGTGTGTGTTTTCAGTTGCTCAGCTACGTCCCATTCTTTACAACCCCATGGACTGTACCCCACCAGGCTCCTCTGGGATGTTCCAGACAAGAATACTGCAGTGCATTGCCATTTCCTCCTTCAGGGGATCTTCCCAACCCAGGGATCGAACTGCATCTCCTGCATTTGCAAGTGGATTCCTTATCATTTAAGCCACCTGGGAAGTACCTTCCCTCTATTCTCATTCTGATATTTTTTGCGGAGGCATAATACACACCTCATCATCTTTTTAAAAATGCCTATAATTTGCTATGCTTTTTATTAAGTTCTACAATTTTACAAGTCTCTGTTTTCTCTTCTTATGGCTAATAAAGCCAGAGCCTGACAGCGCCTTAATTAAGCACTGCCTGTGCAAAGAAACCCTAGGGAGATGAGGATATTGACACAGGTGTAAGATGAAGCAGAAAATAGTCACAGGAATGAAGGTCCCTGGGTAAAGACTTATAACCATCCTGTTCCCCATCTTGTAACTATAAAAGTACCTCCAGAGATTATCAGAAGAAACATCTGAACTTCACAAGCTTAATGTTATTGCCTGTAAAATGTAATCATTAATCTCAAAATCTTGCACCCCAGTCAGTCGTCATAGGAAACAGTTTCCAACCTGAATCGGTAATTTCTCCCAGAGTGTAAGTGGCCTGGATTCCCTGGCTTAGGCAAAAGAGACCCAAACTCTGTATTTGATTCTTGGTTGGTTATGCGCAAAGGAACATTTGCATCCTCATCTTTTTATGGCATAAACTTAAACTTCTGCTCCTTTCATCGCCTCCCCTTTTGAGCCTAGTTTAAAGGTGGGGGGAGGGATATTAATTTTTTTCCCCTCTTTTCTACTGCTATTGCATTTCAATTTTCTTTGAGGCCATATGGATACTGCTGATTGGCTAGAAGAATGATGAGAACGTTTAGGGGAGAGGAAGAAAAGAAAAGAAAATTTCAGAATTTGTTCTTCTTCTATCTGTGTATCCAACCAGTCAACATGTCCCTAGGGTGCTGTACTGGCATCCTAAAGCCACTGGGTCCACAGCTAAGGGCACTTGAGGCCCCCACCCCACGCCCCATCTTGGTGCTGCTCTTCTGCGTCCCAGTTTTAGTGAGTGGCTCCTCCATCTGTCCCCAAGGCCTGAGCCCGGAGCTTCTCTTCTCCTTTATCCATCCAAGTTCTGACAACTCTTCCTCATGGATCTCTTAAATCTCTGTCCTCCTCCCCGTTCCACCTGGGACTATAAACTCTCACTTGTCTCTATTGATGACTCCTAATTTGCCCCCCTTCTTCCTGTCACTCCTTTCTTCCCGTTGATTTTCACACTGTGTGCATGTTAAGTCAATTTAGTCGTAACCAACTCTTTTCGACCTTGTGGACTGTAGTCCCCCAAGTTCCTCTGTCCGTGGGATTCTCCAGGCAAGAATATAGGAGTGGGTTGCCATTTTCTCCTCCAGGGGATCTTCCCTGACCCAGGGATCAAACCTGCATCTCCAGCATCTGTTGCTTTACCACTGTGCCACCTAGGAATCCCTGATTTCCACTTTGCTGCCTCATTAATCTTCCTGAAGTGTAAATCTGGTCATGGCACTCCCCTGTTTGCAATCCTTCAGCGTTCCTCATTAAGTTCAGAGTGAAAAATACCTCCCCTTAGCATCTGACTGAGTGTCTCTAGCTTGGGTTCCTCTAGCTCTGAATCTGGTCTCCCCTTATACTGAGTTAAGGTAGTTCCTGGAACACACGTGTTTTCTCATGTCTCCACCACGTGCACATGAGTCCCCCTCTGCCAGGAAAGCCCTCCCGCCCTTTCTGACTGGCTCAGCATCTACTCATCCATCAGCTCTCAGCTTAAGTGCTGCCTGCCCCAGGACATACTCTAATGGCCCCAGTCTATGTGATTTCTCCTCTATGATCTAAGAATGCCTTCCAATTCTCCCTATCCCAACACGTACCCCAGTACAATGGAATTTTCTTTCTACTTCTGTCTTCCTCCACTAGAATGTCAGCTCCATAGCCCTCTCCTGCCTGCGTAGATGAGTGCTCAGAAATGTTCAGTGAATACCCGAGAGAATGACAAGATGGATAAACACTGTTGCACAGAGAATTTATCTTTCCTTCAGTGACACAGAATGCCAATTTGTCTGGGAATCCGGTCTGAGCTGGCAACTTAAATGTCTTAGCCATGGCCCCTGAATCAGTGTTTGCTGGCTGTTAGGGACTGAATGTTTGCATCCCCCTAAAACTCCCATGTGTTGGAGCCTGTTGGACACAGTGAGGGGCTCTGCTGGTAAATTGGAAATTGTCAATGAGATGAACTGGGTGCGATTTGAAACGCAGAAGTGAGATGGAATCCCTTTCACATCCTTTCACCTATATCACATGGCAAGCAGAGTTGTGGAGTCTGAGGTTTCAGCAGCTGTGTTCTGGTACCTGGTCACTCACTCTGTAGCCGTTGAAAGATGTCTGCAGTGACAGTGGTGGTCTCTTGACCCCTGGATCAGAGTTACAGTGGATATTCTTGAACATGACATTCCTAGTTTCCTGCCTGGCAATGGGAACAGATATAGAAAGCTCATAAAGGGAAGATACATAACACAAACAGTAACACAGTCCACCACAGTATCCAAGAAATCTTCACAACTGTGTAATAAAACCCATCCTGGCAAACAGCCAGGAAAATATGGACTTAAATGTAAAATACTAAACATAAAACTTACAGAAAAAAAAAAAATACAAAATGTAAAGCATATAATTCTCTGGTGGCTCAGTAGTAAAGAATCCCCCTGAAATGTGGGAGATGAGGGTTTGATTCCTGGATTGGGAATCAATTCCCCCTGGAGGAGGAAATGGCAACCCACTCCAGTATTCTTGCCTGAGACATCCCATGGACTGAGGAACCTGGAGGGCTACAGTCCTTGGGGTTGCAAAGAGTCAGACACAGAGACTAAACAACAAGAAAAATAAAACTTTTAGGGAAAAAAAGTATAAAGCAAAACTATAAAAAATTTAGAAATACACTGGTGATACTTAAAGAAAAATTTCAGAACAAAGGGCTAGGTAAAGAGTTTATAGACTCGACATTAAAGGTATGCTCTGTAAAAAGAAAACTTGGGACTTCTCTGGTGCTGCAGTAGCTAAGACTCTGTGCTCCCAATGCAGGGGGCCAGGGTTCGGTCCCTGGTCAGAGAATTAGATTCCCTTGTGCCGCAACAAAGAGCTTGCATGCTGTAACTAAAGATCCCATGTGCTGCAGCTAAGAAACAGCACAGTCAAATAAGTAAAAAAGTAACTTTTTAAAAAAGAAAAATCAATAAATTGAACCTCATTACAAAACTTTAATTCTGCAAAAGATGCTGTGAAGATGTAGCAACAAGCTACAGAACTGAAGAAAATGTTTGTGAACCACATGTCCAAAAAGGATTTAATTCTAGACTATTACATAAAGAACTCCTAAAATTCAGCAGTTGAGAAATCAATCCAGTCTGAAAATGGGCAAAAGACATTGTAACAGGCTGAATGTTGTTGTTGTTGTTCCGTTGCTAAATCATGTGTGAATCTTTGCGACCCCATGGACTGTAGCATGCCAGATTTCCTTCCTTCACCATCTCCCAGAGTTTGCTCAAACTCATGTCCATTGAGTCAGTGATGCCATCCAACCATCTCATCCTCTGTTGTCCCCTTCTCCTCCTGCCTTCAATCTTTCCCAGCATCAGGGTCTTTTCCAACGTGTCAGCTCTTTGCATCAGGTGGCCAAAGTATTGCAGTTTCAGCTTCAGCATTAGTCCTTCCAGTGAACACTCAGGGTTGGTTTCCTTTAGGATTAACTGGTTTGATCTGGCTGTCCAAGGGACTGGCCCCCAAAGACATGGGGTTCTAAATCTCTGGAATCTGTAAATATTAGCTCTTTTGGAAATAGGGTCTTTGCAGATTGGATTAAGTTAAAGGATGTTGAAATGAGGATATCATCCTGGATTATCCAGTGGGATCTAAATGCAGCCACATGGATCTTTAGAAGAGGAAGCAGAGGAGACTGACACAGACACACAGGGGAGAAGGCAGTGTGAAGAGGGAGCAGAGAGAGATTTGAGGATACTGACTTAAAGAGGTGGCCTGTGGCCACAAACCAAGGAATGCTGACAATCACCAGAAGCTGGAAGAGGCAAAGGACGGGTTATCCCCTCGTCACCTCACTCATACTCTTCATTCCACAACAGGCCGAACACCTGCTGAAGCCTGCTGCCTCTTAGACAATGTTTCTGACCATGACCCTTCCCACTGAATGTCATGGAGAAACCACCTTTGGTCTAATTTTTTATCATCTGCCTCATGGATGCACCTGTGGAAGTAGGAAAAAGCTAAACTACTGGGCAAACATGACGTCTTATTACAGTTTAATTACTTTTGGCTTCATACTCTGGTCTCTCCCCGCTCCCTCAAAGGACAGCAAAAGGGTGTGTCAGTTCAGATGGATGGTGATCACGAGCTGGAAACATTTAAGGATAGAAAAGAGAAAACAGGGACTTTCCTGGTGGATCAGTGGTTAAGAATCTGCCTTTCAATGCAGGGGATGTGGGTTTGACCCTTTTATCCAGGAATTAATATCCCACAAGCTGTGGAGCAACTAAGCCTGCGCGTAGCAACTACAGAGCCCACAGGTCATGACTAGCAAGAAGCACATGTTGCAACTAAGAATAAAATACTTATTTTTGCAGCCAAAAATAAATAAATAATTTTTTTTAAAAAAAGAGAGAGACAGAAAAGAAGAACAGGAATATGGGTGAACTCTAAGAGGTAATATTTTTGTCTGGAGCAGCTTCCTAACACTGGGGATCTGGGGTCGGGAGTGCAGCTGCAAGCTTGGAGCAGAGTAGGAGCTGGGAAGCCCTCCACACAACTGCCTGTTAGGAAGACTGAACTCCACCAGCCTTTACTCATCCTCAATGGCTAAAGATTTCCACTTGCAGCTCTGACTTTTCCTACCACCCAACAAGAAATGAAATTTTGCTTGTTCTGGGAATATGGGGCCTGAAAAACAAGAAGTGCTTTGGAAACATGTGCTGGGATCTGAGTGGTCTGTAATTGATGAGTTCCTTCCTCCATTGTGGTCCAGGACACTGGGAAGATGGAACAGGGAATTCGAACCTTCCCTCAGGGAAGACGCCTACTTAATGCCTAACAAAGATGAGTATTCCATCCTCAGTGATTGTGTAAGACTTCTGAGCTGGTTCTGACATCTGGCCACAATTTCGGCACCCTGCTGTTGTTTTTGCTCTCCCATGTTCTTTGCTTTCGAATTCAGCCAGAAAACATTTTGATTCTCAGGCTCTTAGGGTGAATCAATACAGTGGGAAACAGGGAAGAGGTTTTGGTGGTTTACACTTCAACTACCCAATACCTATGTGGAATGCATAGAGAGTTTAGATGAAATGCAAATCCTGCTTACGGCATGCTGTTGGAAATTATCCTGCCACTAAGGCAACAGCATATACTAAATAGACTAAGAGAAAAAACCAGATGTTCTCAAGACGTAAGAAAATCATAGGTTCAGGCCCTTTCCTCTAGGGATCTAGTTAAATGGAGAAGCTGGTCGGGCTGTACACACGTACCATATATTAAATCCCATGAAACAGAGCCATAAAAACAAGCCCAGAGCTTGTTACCACCAGGCTGCCCTTAACCAGAAATCACTTTTCCAGCAACCTGATACATCGTTTTTTTTTTTAATGGTTGCTCTACGGGTGAAGAGCTAGATGGATATCAGAAGGAAAAGGCCCCCAAGACCTCAATACCTATAGGCCTTCATGTACCTATTAATATTTTCAGCACAAATCCTGAACCAGAGAACAGTCCTAAGCTAGGTATGTAGCTTATTAAAATGACTGCTGGATGGAGGGAGAGAGGGAAAGAGCTTTTATTTATTCACTTGTTTATTTATTTAGATTGTAAGCCTGAACTTAAGTGGTCTTTGATGAGGCTTTCCCCTGAGAGTGGTAATAGGGGTTTCACTCTAAGAACTGCTCATGTAAATTTCAGAAGTGGATCAATTCATTCAGTTATTCATTGAACAAGTGATCCTAGGCCAGGTTAAAAAAAATTGAAAAAAATCACATATTCATATGTGGGCTTTCTAGGTGGCTCAGTTATAAAGAATCTGCCTGCAAAGTAGGAGACCCGGGTTTGATCCCTGGTAGGGAAGATCCCCTGGAGAAGGAAATGGCAACCCACTCCAGTATTCTTGCCTGGGAAATCCCGTGGACAGAGAAACTTGGCAGGCTACAGTCCCTGGGATCCCACAGAGTCAGACATGATTGAGCAATTAACACTTCAATCTGTAGAAATTGTGAGGCCTTTAGAGGCCTATCACCAAAACAAAAGGAAGTTAGTCCCTCAAGAAGACTATCGGAACCTGGTCAAAGGAGAAAAAAGCCAAAAGGACTTGCTGGGATATTGCTCCTCTGAGGTGGGGGACAGGCAGGGAGCTGGGAGGCAAGGAAGCCAGGAGAGGCATCCACTATGCTGAATGGACAGCACCTTGAGTTCACCTTGTGGTTTAGACCTAAAAATCCAATAGAATAGAGTTATAAATTTCAGGCCAGATCAAGACTGAAGACATGTTTTTAGTTTTGTTTTTGTTTGCATCTTCTGCAAGTTCCTTTTTCAAAAAAGACTACTTTGGACAATATATTTATTTTAATGTGTGTTGAATCAAAATTCACATACATAGGACTTCCCTGGTGGTCTAGTGGTTAGGATTCTGTGCTTCAGTTGCAGGGGCATGGGTTCGATCCCTGTTGAGGGAACTCAGATCCTGCATGCCATGGAATGTGGCCAAAAAAAAAAAGAAAAAAAAAATTCACCTACAGTGAAATGCATAGGTTTTATATACACAGCTGAAAATTTTCACTTATTTCACACACAATACACAAATGAGTACATCTAGGTAATAAACACTGCAGTCAAAATTAATCTCCACTACTCATAGGTAACAATTATTCTGATTTCCATCATCTAATTAGTTTTATTCCTTGAAGTTCATATAAAAAAAGCCATACAACATGTACTTTTTTATTTTTTAATGAATTAATATGTCACAATTTGTTCTTGTTTTCTTCTGCTGATGGATATTAGAGCTGTTTCTAATTTGGGGCTATTTTGTGAATACAACTGCTATAAATATTCTTGCACAAGTCTTTTTGTGGCTATATGTTTTCATTAGTCTTGGATAAATATTTAAACTGGAATTTCTAGGTCATGGGGCATGTGTACATTTAACTCTATAAGGAACTGCCAAACCATTTTTCCAATTTTACACTCCCACTCACAATGTATGCTTTTATTTCTAGTGCAAAGTGGTATTTTACTGTGCTTTTAATTTCTATTTCTCTGAGGACTAATAATGTTGAGCATCCTTTCATATGCCTGGTAATCATATTACTTCTTTTCCAAAGTGTCTGTTGAAATGGTTAGTCCTTTTTTCAGTTGGGTTGGTTGTCTTTTTATTACTGAGTTGTACAAGTTATTTATATACTCGACACACAAATATTTCATTTGTTGTATGTAATGTAAATATTTTCTCCGAGTCTTTGACTTGTCTTTTGATTTTCTTGACATCTTTTGATGAACAGATTTTTGAACCTTTTATGAAGTCAAAGTTAGCAATGTTTCATGGTTAGTGCTTTTTATGTCCTTTCTTATTTAAAAAATAATGTTATTAATTTTCACTGCACGGGGTCTTCACTGCTGCATGCAGGCTTTCTTCTGTTGCAGTGCACAGGCTTCCCATTGCAGTGGCTTCTCCTGTTACAGAGCACCGGCTTCGGTAGTTGTGACACGTGGGCTTCGTGGCCCTGAGGCATGAGGGACCTTCCGAGAGCAGGGAGCAAACCTGTGCCTCCTGTATTGCCAGGTGGATTCTCAACACTGGACCACCAGGGAAATCCTAAGTTTTCTTCTAGAAGCTTTATAGTTCTAGGTTTGTTGGTTTTTTTTTTTTTCTTCACTTCTTCAGTTTTATTTTCCCATTGTCAGTTCTTTTGAATATTTCTCTGGGCCTATGCTAGGTATCTTAGAATTTACTCCAGATCAGGGTACTAAATAAATTATCAAGGCCACTCTAAATCTATAACTTAAAATTTATCTCCTAATATTTTCCCAATACTAAGCACTTAGATATGTTATCTAACACAAGTCATCTAAGATCGAATGATAGTATAGATTCTCTAGTAGTAAAATTCCGTAATTTAGTGATATCTCAATTTTGGATGGTTAAAAACTCCTGCAGTGTATAGGTTGTTATAATATACAGGTACAGAGTTCTTAGAAAGCTAGTCCTGGAATGTTAGCTTGTGAAATAAAAATCTTTAGCTTTAGTGCATTAAAAATAGAAATATCATTACAAATTCTCTCAAAGCTTTTTTAAAATTTTAGTTGGAGGATAATTGCTTTACAGTGTTGTGTTGGTTTCTGCCGCACAGCAACATGAATCAGCTGTAAGTACACATATATCCCCTCTCTCTTGAGCTTGCCTCTCACCCTACCCCCACTCCCCTCCAGTTGCAGCCCTCTAGGTCACCACAGTGCAATTTTAGCTTTTAATTTGGGTTTATAGTCATTTCAACTTTTGGGTATTGCAGGAGATGGGGTCAAAGTTCATCCCCCATCCCACCCGAACCCCCACCATATACGTCTCCAGTTCTTCCTGCACTGTTCATTGAAAAGATTTTTCCCTTCGTGATTTTGTTGAATATCAATTGACAGTATATATATGGTTATATTTTTGAACTTTCTAATATGTTCTTTTGATCTGTTTGCTTGTCCTTATGACAAAATCATATTGGCTTGATTAGCATACTATAGCGAGTCTCTGAATCAAGTAGTAGAAATCTTCCAACTGTATTTTTTGTTTTCAATATTGTTTTGACTATACTAGGTGCTTTGATTTTTCACATAAATTTAAGAATTATCTTAGCAGTATAAACAAAAAAAGTGTTGGTATTTAATTCTATTGTGTTGAATCCATAGAGCAATTTGACTCCTTAGTAATATTGAGTCTTCATGTTTATAAACAAAGTATACCTCTCCATTATTTTAGGTCTTCCCAGCAATGCCTTATGGTTTTCATGTTTTTTGTTAAATATATTCCTGGTGGCTCAGTGGTAAAGAATCCGCCTGTCAATGCAGGAAACTCGGGTTTGATCCCTGGGTTGGGAAGATCCCCTGGGAAAGGAAATGGCAATCCATTCCAGTATTCTTGCCTGGGAAATCCCATGAACAGAGGCCTGGTGGGCAACAATCCATGGGGTTGCACAACAGTCAGATACAACTTAGCATCTAAACAACAACAAACAACAGTCTTTTCAAGTCGACTCCTGATTCCTGTTTACATGACCTTAATGGTTTTTCCCAGTTTCATTTTCAATTAATACGACAAAATGTTTTAGATTCATCTTGTACATTTCTTGCCTCCGACTTGGTATCAGCCATTTCTTCAAAAAAGACCCTAAGTTTTTCTTTTTAAAGAAGGATATTTCAATACCACAATCTGGGTGCTAGGGATGAACGTTTCTTTTGGTTTGGTCACTGTTTCTAGGTCTAACTGTTCCTTAAACAGACTTGCAACCAATTTTCCAATGTTAGCCACACCTTCACAACTCCCCTCCCTCTCAAAAGTTATAATTGCCACCAGGTCCTAAACTTTCGGGAAATTCCATAGCCTTCTCCCCCCAGCTTTCCTGGTAGCCCAGCTGGTAAAGAATCCACCTGCAATGCAGGAGACCCCAGTTCGATTCCTGGGTCAAGAAGATCCACTGTAGAAGGGATAGGCTACCCACTCCAGTATTTTTGGGCTTCCCTGGTGGCTCCGCTGGTAAAGAATCTGCCTGCAATGTGGGAGACTTGAGTTCGATCCCTGAGTTGGGAAGATCCCCTGGAGAATGCGACAGCTACCCACTCTGGTATTCTGACCTAGAGGAGGAAGTGAAAGCAAGTACATGTGCCTACTTTCTCATTTTTTAGTCCTGAAAGTCTCTCCTTGATCTTTGTATCCCTGGTTCAGGTCTAACCATTATTACTCCTTGGGAAACATTTGCGGAAGAACAGTGTCCTCTCTTGGGCTTGCTTTGTGACAAGATGGGTCAGTCCAGGACACACTGGATGAGTTTTTCCTGGACACTTTTCATTTCTCTTCTTTCCCTGACTATGCCTCGTATATTCCCTGACTATGCCTCGTATATTCCCTGACAATCAACCGCATCATCTCAGTTTTAGATCCTGAACCTGCATTTCAACACACATCTGTGATCCAGATTTTCTGATTCTCTCACGTTAGAACCCCTTCTTGCTTATGAACCTTCCTATGGACCAGTCACCAAAGCTTAATCTAGAATCCAGATTCCTGGATGAGGCAACTGGTCAACAGTAATCTACAACAGAAACCCTTTAGCTAAGCAAACCCTGAATGTACTGACTTTTAAGGCAGGTAGGTCTGCTCAGACAGAAAGAAAGCTTTAGGAAAGGACCATTCTGATCTATAAAGCATAGGATGTCATCAAGCCAGAGTTCCTTGGGTCTAAAGGAAGCTAAGCTCTGTTCCCCAACCCTAAAGTCCAGGGAGGAGATTTTTTTCCAGAATTGTTATTTATTTCAAAACATTTCATACTCTGAAGAAGAGACAAAAAGACACATTATTTGGTTTGGAAGTTATTTTGCTTTGCCTGAGCTTTTCCTCATCTTCCAAATAATTTGTGGGATGAGTGGATTACCTGATACCTCTTATGAAAAGGAAAAAAGGAGAGAGAAATAATTCTCGTGATTCTCTGGGGAAGCAATATGGAATTCAAAATGGAAAAGGAGGCACCAGTGACATATTCTGTTCACCTCCAGCACACACTGCACGGGGGATGCATCGACCACAAAATCCACGGTGCCAGAAATGAATGCCAACTGCTTATTTTCAAATGTGACATAATTTCCAGAGGATTTGATTCTGATCATTGCTTTGACTGCCCGTGGTCATTCTGTTACTGGAAACCTACAATGCCAGTTCTTTGCTAAGTGTCTTTGGCAAGGCCTTAGTTAGTGTTTAATCACAGTAAGAAGGTTCCAAAGACTTTATTAGCCGTATAAAGAATTACAGAGATATTAGCCTAAATTGGATCGAGCCCAGAGCAGCTGTACTGTGCTTCAAGGGCAGGAGAATGTTTCAGAGATATATTATGCTAACAGAAAAGCACCCTGGGATTTAACCCTTACAATAACGAACATAAGTGTTCCTTGTTTTACAAAATAGCTCTATTTCTGAAAATTGTGTAAATCTGACATCTCATACCCCCTCTTACTTCCCCATTCAATAATTACAGTATCTAGAACACTTAATCTCCAATTATGGCTGATGTCAATGTACATACTGTTATCTTTTTTTATGTATTTATTTCTAATTAAAGGAAAATTGCTTTACAGTATTGTGTTGGCTTCTGCCAAACCTCAACATGAGTCAGCCATAGGTGTACCAATGTCCCCTCCCTCTTGAACCTCCCTCCCACCTCCCTGCCCTTCCCACCCCTCTAGGTTGTTACAGAGCCCCTTTGAGTTCCCTGAGACTACAGAAAATTCCCACTGGCTATCTATTTTACATATGTTAATACATACTATTGTCTTTTAATTCTTCTCCTTTTCCAAGTTTCTTTGACAAGTACTTGAATAGAAAAGATGTAAATATCTAATAGCTATGTATTTAGAAAACTGTTTATTAAATATTTTGGTAAAAAAAAACTATTCACTCAGTTTATTTTGATTTTTCCATATGGATAGGAATTAAGTCTAGGTCCAAATGTAGGATTGGGGTAGCACTGCCTTGCAAAAAGAAGGGAGCCCATTAAATTTGCCATTTTTCTTTGTTCAGCTTACAAATTTTGATGGTTCCAAAATGCCAAATTTCTAATCAGTCTGTAACAATGTCTCCAAAGGACCACCATTAAAAGACTAAAAAGGGGGAATAAATGACATTTTAGAAGGCTAAATGCATTCTATTTAAAAGATTTTCCTTCATAATCTTGATTATGACATTCTTCTTTTTATGGATGTTCAAATGCCCTCTCAGATCTGAAATGTTAATGGTTTGTGTAAATGGTTTTTCAAAGATGTCCTTATGTGGCAAATATTAAAAACAGCCTCCCGATATTTTTTGGAAATTAACTGATCCGTGAAACTCAGAGGCATAGGATCTGGTGGTTTACTGAAACTTCTAGAATGTCTTTGCCTGTAAGGGTATTAGGTACTGGAGTGTTTTGGTTATACATAATTTATGGAAGGAGATAAATATGATTTTCCTTTTGAGAGTAAAAATCAAAATATTCTGGGGTTTCCCTGGTGGCTTAGCAGTAAAGAATTTGCTTGCCAATTCGGGAGATAGGGGTTTGATCCCTGGTCTGGGAAGATCCCATATGCCTTGGAGCAATAAGCCTGTGCCCCACAACTATTGAGCCTGTGCTCTGGAGTCAGGGAACTGCGACTACTGAGCCCATGCACCCTAGAGCTCATGCTCCACAACGAGAGAAACCACTGCAACAAGAAGCCTGAACGTTGCAACAAAGAGTAGCCCCTGCTCGCCATAGCTAGAGAGAAGCCTGCACAGCAACAAAGACCCAGCGCAACCAAATACAACAAATAATTAAATTGTTAAAAATAAAAATATCCCACTGTTGAATGGGGTGCGGTCAATATATTTTCCATTAATAATTAAATATTATCCCTTTCAAATTCATCTAATTTCCCATTTATTGCAGAGCTTGATTAGCCTACATCAGTGTTTCTCAAAGTCAATTTCATAGAGCACATGTTCCCTGTGTAACAGTTTTCCATGTTGCATGTAAATTACCACAGTCTTAGGCAGCTCTAAATTACACACATTTAGGTTTCCTCTTCCAGGATGACAGTGAAAAACGCTCTGCAGCCTCCAGCAAAACAAGCATAACTAGTGAAAATTATTCTTTAAATCCTAACATTTAAAGTCTCTGGAAATTGTCCTTAGGGTATACAGAACATAAAGAAATACTTATTTAAGAAAACATAGTAAAATTTGGTAAGAACAGTGAGGGTCTGTAGCATTTGAACCATGACTCATCCATTTCCTCCCCACTTCCAGATCAGTGCGACAGAAACTCTATTCCAGGAAGGTGAAGTCAAGGACACAGGGCTCCTTCTCCTTCCAACTCTTACTAAAGGGATATGGTATCTTCCTGGGAGAGGTAGGCCACCAGAAGTTTTCATCAGCCCCAGCGACACATTGGTAAGGAGATTGAGAAACTGGAAACCTCGTACACGGCTGGTAGAAATCCTGCGTTGGAAAACAGTTTGGCACGTCCTCAAAAGTTTAATCATAGAGTTATCTTATGGCCCAGCAATTCCACTCCCGCACATAAACCCAAGAGAAATGAAAACTTATGCCCACCCAAAAGCTCTTGTGCAAATATTCATAGCAGTGTTATTTCTAAGAATCAAAATGTAGAAACAACAGACACTCATCAGTTGATGAGTAGGTATCACTTGTAGTCTTCCAAGTGGCGCAGTGGTAAAGAATCCAGCTGCCAATGCAAGAGACGCAAGAGACTCAGGTTTGATCCCTGGGTTGGGAAGATCCCCTGGAGGAGGAAATGGCAACCCACTCCAGTATTCTTGCCTGAAGAATCCCACGGACAGAGGAGCCTGGCAGGCTACAGTCCATGGTGTTGCAAAGAATCCGGACATGACTGAGCATACGTAGCTCAGTGGTCTATGCACACAATGGCATATTATTCAGCAATTTAAAAGAAATGAAACGCACATGCCACAACGTGGATAAACCTTGAAAATATTATGCTAAGTGAAAGAAGCCAGTCACAAGAGACCACACATTACATGATTCCATTTTTACAAAATGTCTAGAATAGACAGATTTATAGAGAAAGTAGGTTAGCGGTAGCCTAGGTCTGGTGAAATAGAAGAAAGATGGGTGACT
>NW_011494695.1:152380-174966 GCF_000754665.1 Bison bison bison | reverse complement strand
AAATGTATGGGCTTTCTTTTGGGACCAAGGAACATATTACAAAATTGATTGTGGTGATGGCTTCACAATGTTGTGAAGAGAATAAGAACCATTGAATTGTACACTTTAAGTGGGCGAATTGTATTACAAGTGTTTGTGGGAAACCTATATACCCCATTTTTAGCTCATATTTTCAACTCAAACTGAATCTGTGTGTTCCTCCCACCTCCATCCACTCCCTCCATATTGAAAGAATTGCTCCTTCTCTGATGTTTTTCTGTTGATCTTTCAGAAACCTCTTCTGCACCTTCTACCTCGAGCCAGTCAACTCCTATCAATTCTTCTTAATATATCTAGAATTTGGTCCTCACCATCCTTTTCTATTTGTAAAAAAAAAAAAAATTATTTTGTTGCTCTGGGTCTTTTTGCAGCATGTGGGATCTTTAATTGCAATATGTGGGATCTAGTTCCCTAACCAGGTATCCAACCCAGACCCCCTGCATTGGGAACGCAGAGTTTTAGCCGCTGGACACCAGGGAGGGCCCTCATTGTCCATGTCTAAAGCTATTTCCTTTCTCCACAACCCTGTTCTCTCTCCTGGATAACTACAATTGCCTCTTACCTTAGATTCTATTTGCCAGACACATCTATTGCCTTTTCATACCACTAAGTTAATTATGCATTATGGATTCAACATACGAATCTGGGAAGGAGGCACAAAAATTCAGATGCTAGCACCAGCGATGTGACTTCAGGCAATGTACCTAAACTGGCTGTGCCTCTATGGCTCCAACTACACACTCATAATTATAACAGCCGTAACCACCTCACAGAGCAATGACAAAAGCCAAATCAGATAACATGTAAAGCTGCCTTCATTTAGCTTATACTATGCACATGTAAGGGTTTATTTTTATTGATGATGATCATCCAAGATGATGGTCAGCACTGATTGGCCACAAATAACTGGCTGGCTTAAGGAAGCATGGTTATTCAAGCAAATTATCCTTTTTTTTTAAATTGGAGTATAATTGCTTTTCAATATTGTAATAGTTTCTGATGTACAACAAAGTGAATCAGCTATTGGTATACATATATCCCCTCCCTCTTGAACCTTCCTCCCACCCCCGATCCCACCCCTTCAGATCATTGCAGAGCACCAAACTGGGCTCCCGGTGCTATACAGCAGCATCCCACTAGCTCCCCGTTTTACACATAATAGCATACGTATGTCAGTGCTACTCTCTCAGTTCGTCTCTCCTGCTGCTGCTGCTGCTAAGTCGCTTCAGTAGTGTCTGACTCTGTGCAACCCCATAGACGGCAGCCCACCAGACTCCCTTGTCCCTGGGATTCTCCAGGCAAGAACACTGGAGTAGGTTGCCATTTCCTTCTCCAATGCACAAAAGTGAAAAGTGAAAGTGAAGTCGCTCAGTCGTGTCCGACTCTTAGCGACCCCATGGACTGCAGCCTACCAGGGTCCTCTGTCCATGGGATTGTCCAGGCAAGAGTACTGGAGTGGGTTGCCATTGCCTTCTCCCAGTTCGTCTCTAAGCTCCCCTCTTATCCTCATCACAGGGAAATTACAAGGGTTTTAGGAACTCTGTCCCAGGAACCAGTGCCAAGACCAAGTGAGCACATTTCACAATGTCACTTGAACACAGAAATCATTGGTGAGCTTTGAACTCTTTCAGTGTCCCTCAAGGGGTAGGTGTCAGGAGGAAGAGAGGAAATGGAGTCAGCTGTCATCTCGTAACATTTGGCTTTAAAGAGGAGTCACGTGGGACAGTAACTGGAAGTATGACCAAGAAAATTATGTTCTTAAGCCTTGCCAGGATTTTAAAGTTCTAACTTAAGACTTGACTCCTTTCATTAAACATTTTACTCAACATTTATGAGGTCCTACTACACGGTAAGGAAACACAACTGAATATGATCAAGGTCCTAGATGACAAACAACTAGCTGTGTACAGTTGACCTGCATCTGTGGGCCTTTGAATTTCTGGAGTCTGCAGTTCAACCAACCATGTGTGAAAAATATTCCCCCCAAATCCAGAATATTTCAAAAGGCAAAACTTGAATCTGCCCAAACCAGCGACTACTGTTGACCCTTGAACAACACGGCTTTGAACCGTGCAGATCCACTTACATACCAATTTTTTTCAATATATACTACAGTACTACACAACCCAAGGTTGGTTAAATTTCCAGAAGTGGAACTTCAAATATGGAGGGCTCACTGTCAAGTTCACTTCTAATTTTTTAGTTCAAGGAGGGTTGGCATCCCTAACCCCCAAGATGTTCAAGGGTCAACTGTATTTACATAGCATTTACATTGGATTAGGTGTTATAGGTAACCTAGAGATGATTTATAATATCTGGGAGGATGTGTGTAGGTTACATACAAATACTACGCCATTTAATATAACCTACTTGAGCATTCTTGGATTTTGGTCTCCATGGGAGATCCTAGAACTAATTCCCTATGGATACCGAGAGATGACTGTATACAGTTCCTGAGCAGGAGAGACAGTTGTGTGTGTGACGACAGTTGTGTGTGTGACATTAAGGTGTAAGAGAGCCCTTACTAGCATTCTTCTTCGTAGAATTTCTAAAACCTTTACAGGCTTGGGGGCTTCCTCTGTGGCTCAGTAGTAAAGAATCCAACTGCAGTGCAGGAGATGTAAGAGATGTGGGTTCAATCTCTGGGTCAGGAAGATGCCCTGGAGGAGGGCATGGCAACTCATTCAAGTATTCTTGCCTGGAGAATCCCATGGACAGAGGAGCCTGGTGGGCTAGGGTTGCAAAGCCATAGTGTTGCAAAGAGTCGGACACAACTGAAGCGACTTAGCAAGCAAACAAGCATACAGGTTTTGAGGTCGAAAAAAATCAGAGCTGGAAGGGAACTCAGAGACCATCTAACACAGTCCTTTCATCTTACAAATGTAAGAATTTGGGTCCCAAAGAGGCTACATAGCTTGCCCAAGGACATACATCTAGTAAGTGGCAGATTCAGAAATAAATCCCCTATCTTCTGTTTCCCAACTCAGGGAATTTTCCACTACTCCATGCCAGATCATACACACAAGTGTCCACTTCTTGCATTTCTAATTTCATATAGCTGAACTATTACTTTAAATGGTAATGTTAATGAATTCCATGAGTCAGCGCTTATTTTCATATTCTGCCAATTAATCGTGGTTTGGGGGTAATTCACTCCAAGGCCTTGAATTGTAAAATGCAGCGTCAGCTGTTTGTTTTTTTTTTTAAGGTAATTCACTCCAAAACTTGGACCAAGGACACCTAATGTCGTTCAGAGTTAGCTGGATTTGTCTCCAAATGTCCTTGAATTAAAAATCTACAGTCCTGTTTGTTTTTCCCCACAGCACAGCTACAGGGAGCAACTGTGACATTGGGTGGGGGAGGGAAGGGGGTCCACAGAATCTGGAGAGGTGGGTGCACTGGGGAACAGGAGGCTCAGGGTGAGGTAGCCCTGCTGTAACCTGGTGGGCGATGTGCCGAAGCGACTGTTTTGGGAGGTGCCCTTTCTTTGTAACTGCAGCTAGAGATGACAGTAGAATTTCTGTGATTTCTGACCCTGGACTCCCCTTCTGCAATCTGGACTGGTCTCTTACCATCTGGAAAATATCACTTTCATTTGGAAACCAGGAACATCTTCTACTTCATCTAGAACTAGTTACTTTCCCAGCCAGGAGCACAAGGAAGTCAAGGAGAAACAGGAAAGAAAAAAAAAAAAAAATCATTCAATTATACAAAACAGCCATCTTTATGCCCAAGGCACTTGGTAATTGGATTAACCTTCAAGGGCCTCTGCCATCCAACCTGATCTCTTGAGCTCGTCAGAAGAGGCAAAGACTAGACCTGTGGCCTTGAGCAAGTAATGTCATCACTAAGCATAAGAGCTAGAAAACCTTTCTGAGCTCATGTAGTTTATTATTATAGACATGGAAGGCAGACTGAGAGAAATGAAACATCCTACATTACTTATATTTGTGGGGGTGCCTGCCTTCTCCCCTTGCTCTCATGCCTCCTCACCTGTCAAATTAGGAGGTTGAACAGATGACTTTTGATACCTTTCCCAACTCTGACATTCAATGCTGCCTGACAGGTGAGGTGGTCAGGCAGCCTTGGGCATCACCCAGGAAATAGACCTTCAGAATCTTGGGTCCAAACCAGACCTACTAAATGAGAATCTGAGTTTAAACCAAATCCCCAGGTGATTCCTATGCACGTTAGAGTCGGCTTTAGAATAATCTGGTTGATTTGACCCCGCTGCTGCTGCTGCTAAGTCGCTTCAGTCATGTCCGACTCTGTGTGACCACATGGACAGCCTCCTACCAGGCTCCTCTGTCCCTGGGATTCTTCAGGCAAGAACACTGGAGTGGGTTGCCATTTCCTTCTCCAATGCATGAAAGTGAAAAGTGAAAGTGAAGTCGCTCAGTCATGTCCGACTCTTAGGGACCTCATGGACTGCAGCCCACCAGGCTCCTCTGTCCACGGGATTTTCCAGGCAAGAGTACTGGAGTGGGGTGCCATTGCCTTCTCTGATTTGACCCTAGAGGGTGTATTCTTCCTGGAAGGCTTTCAAACGTGTCATTCTCTTGTTGGCCTGCAGATGTCACCAGAGAGCTAACAGTGGGCTTTCTAGAGTGGCGGGAACTACAGAAAGTTTTTATTCCCATTTCTCCTGTCTGTTCTGCCCTTCAAGTTCCTGTACACTCTGGCCTGTTACTCAGTAAAGCTGGAGAAATGGGCTGCAAAATGTATTTTGAAGCTGTTCACATCACAGACACTTCATTGTCTGCCCTTCCAGAAAAGAATTGGACCTAGAGGCCCTTCTGTCTCATGAGCAGACTCCCATAGAGTGAATTTTTAAAAAACCCAAATTCTGTGTTTCCTTGACAATGCAGATAAATCTGTGGTGGATACCCTGACAATATGGTACTATAATGAACTATACTTATTTTGGTCCCAGAATTTATTTATTAAGGTATTCGTCTTGTCTCGATCAATTCTTAAAATTTTAAATTATAATGACCATCTTTCCAGTAAACCAAAGGTCAAAGTCTTCCATGTTATTATATAAATATTAGTCCCTTGGACTTCAAGGAGATCAAACCAGTCAATCCTAAAGGAAATGAACCCTGAGTATTCATTGGAATGATTGAGGCTGAAGATGAAGCTCCAAAACTTTCCATCTAATGCAAAGAGCCAACTCATTGGAAAAGACTCTGATGCTGGGGAAGACTGAAGGCAAAAGGAGAAGGAGGAGACAGAGGATGAGATGGTTGGATAGCATCTCGATGAACATGAATTTGAGCAAACTCTGGGAGATAGTGGAGGACAGGGAAGCCTGCAGTACTACAGTCCACGGGGCTGCAAAGAGTCAGACACAACTTAGCGACTGAACAAAAACAATTTGCATAACCCTTTAGATTTTTTAAACCCTTTTAATATATTCTCAAAAAATATTTGTAACATAAGGCATGTAGGATACTCTGAGTTATAGGTGATGGTCCTGAAGCTGGAAGTTCATCTAATAAGTTGTGAAAATAAGACTTGGATCCAGGTGGCACTGGTGGTAAAGAATCTGCCTGCACTGCAGGAGACCTGGGTTCAATTCCTGGGTTGGGAAGATCTCCTGGAGAAGGAAATGGAAACTCACTCCAGTATTCTAGCCTGAGAAATCATATGGACAGAGGAGCCTGACCGGCTACAGTTCATGAGATCGCAAAGAGCCAGACACAACTTAGGGAGTCAAAATACTTGACAAAGTATCTTTAGACTTTAGACCTCAGGCACCCTACTCCAGTACTGTTGCCCGGAAAATCCCATGGATGGAGGAGCCTGGTAGGCTGCAGTCCATGGGGTTACTAAGAGTCGGACACGACTGAGCGACTTCACTTTCACTTTCCACTTTCATGCATTGGAGAAGGAAATGGCAACCCACTCCAGTGTTCTTGCCTGGAGAACCCCAGGGACGGGGGAGCCTGGTGGGCTGCCGTCTATGGGGTCGCACAGAGTCGGACACGACTGAAGCAACTTAGCAGCAGCAACAGCAGCACAAGTCTGTGCTCCTTGAGAAAAAGACAGCCCATGAGGTCAGCCTGCACTGGCCTAGGCTCTCTGCTGAAACTTGATGAGGTGAGGAGACAGAAATTGGAGGTTGAGAAGGCCAAGGTGGCTGGAATTTGCTGGGCACAGCATCTGAGACTAGGGAGCCACGTAAAGAAAGTTCCAGAAAAGTGCACAGGGTTCCCTCATGTTGTCTGCTGAATCTGTGTGAACCCTGGGAGGCTGGGTAGAACAATTTCTGAGGAAAGCACTGAGAGCAGAGCTCATAGTGAGCTGGGAATTGTTCAAGTTCCCTCCAGCTAGGGTGGGAGGTCCCCATGTAGGGCAGGGGTCCCCAGTCCCCCGGGCCATGGACGGATACTGGCGGGTGGCTGCCAGGAACCAGGCGGCACAGCTGGAGGTGAGCGGTGGGTGAGCGAGTGAAGCTTCATCTGTTTTTACAGCGGGTCCCCATTGCTCCGGTTACCGCCTGAGCTCCACCTCCTATTAGCTCAGCAGAGGCGTCAGATTCTCATAGGCGCTCAAAGTGTACTGTGAACTATGCAAGGCGGGGATATGGGTTGCATGTTCCTTGTGAGAATCGAATGCTTGACAATCTGAGGTGGCGCTGAGGTGGTGGTGTTAGCAATAGGGAGCGGCTGCCACTGCCTCACCCCCAGATGAGATCATCCAGTTGCAGGGAAACAAGCTCAGGGCTCCCACTGATTCTGCATGATGGTGAGCTGTATATATTTCATTATATATCACAAGATAATAATAATACAAATAAAGTGCGCAATAAAGGTCATGCACTAGAATCCTCCTGAAACCTCCTCCCCCCAACCACCCAGTCTGTGGAAAAATTGATCCCTTCCACAAAACTGATCCCTGGTGCTGAAAAGATTGGAGACCACTACCCTAGGGGACTAAGAGTCCTCCTGGAAAGCTCCTTAGCCTGTTCTCACTGGAGGGTGAGCTGGTGAAGAGGATTCAGTGGCAAAGCTCCCCTCAGTCAGAACTCAACTCAGCTCCCAGAATCGAAAGGTGGAGGAGCAGAGAAAAGGAGGGATGGGAAAGGTGTTCCGTGGAGGGCTGAAGGGAGAGCTGTTCCAAGAAGAGAAAGACAGGTGCTTCACACAGCTGACATCTCATAGAAATGTCAGAATAACCGTCAGGAAACAATGAGGCTGAAGAAGCCCCCAGGTGACTGTGGTGGAGAGTGCCGTAACTTCTTTTGTGACTCAAACCCACCACAGCTGTCGGCTTGACTACAACCCATGCAGGCACCATGGGTTCTCGGGTATTTGAGACCAGGGAAACCTGGGGCCTTGTAGACATTCGAGGGGAGAAGTTCCCTTCTCCACGTAGCCTGAACATAGAGTGGGAGCCACAGTTCTTTGGGGGTGGGTATCACCTGGCTTTTTAGAGGAGGAAACCATGCCTCTGGTGTGTTTCCAGAAAGTCTACTTTTTTATCTCCTTTGGCAAATTATTAGGGCCCACAGCCAGCCTGGGGCCATGAGGTTCTCCCGGAGGTGCAGCTATGAGCATGTGACTGGGACTACCCAATGACCCAGGTCACCCCACACACTGCCCGGGTCCTGGGCCTGGGGGCTCCTGCTTCTCACTGGGGGGTTCAGACCTTGGGTGGTCTTCTTCTGTGTTAATGGAACTCTGGATGAAAGCACATCCCCAAGTAAGAATTCAGTTGTGTTTGACTCTCTGTGACCCCACTCGGCTCCTCTGTCCATGGAATTCTCCAGGCAAGAATACTGGAGTGGGTTGCCAGTTCCTACTCCAGGGGATCTTCCTGTCCCAGGGATCGAACTTGGATCTCCTGCATTACAGGGAGGTTCTTTACTGTCTGTGCCAACAGCTCTGGAGAAGTGAGAAATTGACAGGTGGACTTTCCTTTAGGAATACAAAAGCAATTCTCTTATAAGCTGGGTCTTGATTATCATTCTTTTGCTTGAGACCCTTTCCTTAGGTTACCTAATAGGTAACTTAAGACTTCATATGCCATCAAGTTCTTGGTCTAGACTATGTTTATCGTCCTCTGGAAGTATTAAGGCAGCTTCTCATAAGCTGTCCATTCTACCAATTCCTGCTGAAAAATGATCAGACCTACCCAATTTTTGCCCGCCTCCTTCCCATGCTCACTGGGTTTTCATGAGAAAAAATGTGAGGGAAACTTGTTAGCATCATATTTTCAGCTTTATTGAAATTCTTACAAAAGGTCTAATGTATTTTAGGCCTGGCCTAATTTCCCTTAGTCCCTGAAATACAGGATCATGGCTATTTCCACGTCCCTTTAAGTAGGAATGTAAACTAGTAGACTTTGCTTTTAAAGTTCAAACACATATCACCATGGTTTTTCATTGATGTAAAGCAAGACTTATGTTTTCCCGAATGAAAAGACCAGGTAAGAAAGTTACATGGGTCTTCATTGGGATAACTGGATTCTTTGTCAGAACAAACTTAGGGATTTATTTCACTTAATGTGACATTCTTCCACCTTGAGTATTTTCTTTTTTTAAAATGCAAACTTTGCGATGTACTGAGCTATGTAGTAAAGAGTGCCGTGTTCATATATGCATACATGTATTGGCTCTGGGAAAAGATGCATGAGTACATGCATGTTATGTAAACATAGCAGATAATAAGCATATTATAAGCAAAGAACAACCAATAGCATGTACTGGTTTAGTTGTCAGCCAGGAGCTTTGCTGGTCTCATCCCCAGAGGGTCCCAGCCCTCGCTTTCCCCAGGCAGGCGATGCCCACCATGTAGGACAGGTGACTGCGATCTGAGGCGTGTCTGAGTTTGTGACTCCCCCAAGGTCTCTGGGCCTATGCTCACTTGCTACCATGAAGCTCCCCAGGCCTAGAACACAGAAATGCCCAGCATGACCTGCTTCTCATGTCAAAAGCAGACTCTGATCTCCCCATCACTAGGAAAGGGGTGCAGACTGAGGGCTCCCAGAGGCCCACAGCCTCTTCTTCCCCTAGATGTAGTAGGGAATCCGCATTTCCTTCCAGTCTTATAGGCTCCATCAGGACATGTGCTTTCTTGACCACAGGATGACACCCAAAGAGGCCTGGAAGGTTCTGTATCATCGCCTCCAGATAGCTCTGAGACACAGGCAACGTGGCTTTAATCCTGATTGCCAGATGACTGAGGGTTGGCCTTGGTTTAGCCCAGATAGCTCCCATGTCACCCTCTAAATCCATCCTCCTATGTGGATGGCTGCCTTGGGAGCCAGTCACATCCAACCTTGAACTTATACCCTATGGGATTTGGAGTATGTAATCTTTTAGTCAACTTGTGCTGCACCCCAGCTTCTTGCTTGAGTCTAAGCAAAGACATAATGAGAGTTCAGGTCGAAACAATGGTCTCATTCTCCATCTGACTGATAGGCTAGGTGAATGGGTCAGTCGAGTGCTACCTGGAGGTCAAGTGGTACCCAAGCCAGCATGACTTGCAGGAGTGCTGCAAAGTGATACATGAATTGAGCACCCAAGATATTATGTAGCACACATGGCAGTCACTCAGTAAATGTTCCTTTCACTTGCCTTCTTGGAATCCAGACTGGTTCCTGCAGAAGGCTGGCGTCTCCCTCTCACTCCTAGAGCCGCCCCTCCTCTATGTCACTTTCCCAAACTAACAAACGCTGTGCAGAGGCAGAGGAAAGAGGGGAAGGCGAATCACTCAGTATCGTCTCTTGCTGGTCAAAACTCTTGGCCTGAGGTTTGGGAATGATCTGCAGAGTAATCAACCTGGGATGCCTCCTACCCATCTTCACTGCTGCATTGGTCGCCAGGATCCATCTGTAACTCACAGACCACAGAGAACATGGACAGGTAGCCTTGAGGGCATGGTGTTTAGAAGACTCTGGAAAAAGGCGATCCAGTCGACCAGGGCTCCATGCAGGAACCGTGGTGGAAGGGAGAGACAGGCAGTGGATCCCAGAGTTGTGCTTTGGAATAGATGTCCAAGAGGAGGAGGGTGACAGGTCACCGTGGTCCTGGGATGGGAATTACAGAGGTCTGGGGGTGCTGGGCTGGGCGTGGAGGGCAGAGGCGTGGCCAGGGGATCCCCGAGCATTGCCCCCACCCCAGGAATGCAGGAAGGAGGCTCAGCAGCTGGGCCCGGACCTCGGGCTGTGCCCACTGTTAGTGTCTCTTGCACGTCACGCCAGCATCCTCAGCGTGCCCGCAGTTTGTCACCCCCCACTTGGAGAAGCTGCAGCGGAAGATGCTCTCCTCGGTGCCCTTGCAGGCGACATCGTCCATCCAAATTCTCCCTGTGCCTGTGGAGACAAGTGGACACGATGTCTTAGCAAAGATGCAGGAGTGCAGGACAGACGGGAGCACGCTGTCTGTCCCGAGCTCTGCTGTCAATTCTCTGAGTGGTTCCCCCTGCCTTCTCCACTCCACCAAGACCAACACGTCTTCTCTAGGCTCAGTTTCTTGAAAGCAGAATAAAAATAATGGACAGTGAGGATGGGTTTCCCTGGTGGCTCAGTGATAAAGAACCCACCTGCCAATGCAGGAGATGTACGAGTCATGGGTTCAATCCCTGGGTCAGGAAGATTCCCTAGAGGAGGAAATAGCAACCCACCCCAGTAGTCTTGCCTGAAGAATCCCATGGATAGAGGAGTCTGGTCGGCTACAATCCATGGGGTCACAAAGAGTCAGACACAAATTATCGACTAAACAATAACCATGCTGGTATTCACTGAGCAGCTCCTATGTGTCGGGCTTCTTAAACATATGATCTTCGTCCATTCTCACCGTGGTGCTGTGAGATGGGCATGAATAACCCTTTTTCTAGATGGAAAAACTAAGGTTCAGAAAGCAATTGGTGCAAGGTTGCTCAGCCTGTAAGTGGCAGAGTCTGAACTCAAGCCCAAGTCTTGCTGCCTCTCAGGCCCACACTTTATACAAGATGCTTAATAGCTTTTGAGATTTTGGCCATGCCACATAACCTGTGGGCTCTTAGTTCCCTGACCAGGGATCAAACCTGTGCCCCCTGCAGTGGAAGCACAGAGTCTTAGCCACTAGACCACAAGGGAAGTCCCCTCTGTTGAGATGTACCTTGCAGCCTTTGCTGCTGAATATTCAGACAAGACATAATCAGAGGGACAATGTCAGAAAGATCTAACTCAGACAGATCCAGCACCCCATAACCAAATATCTCAGTGTCAACATCACCTCCAGTATTTTGAAATTTAAAGCTGATAGTCTCACACAATGAGTGTCAAACAGTGGTCCTTGGAATGACAGCAGATCTCAGAAATTAACAATATCACCAGACATATATGTTATGACAGGCGGAAGCATCCGTAAGCATAAGCTAGGTTACAGTTCAGTAACAAACTAGGCCAGTTCCCAAAATACAAGGTCCCTAAGACAATCCAGCTGAGTTTTGCCCACCTGTTCACCCTGCCCTGTTCACTCAGCTCTTAGGAGGACCAACCTGATGGTCTGAAGGTGCCCATACAGGGAGCCTTTAGTTGGTTTTCCCAGGATTATACCCGAGTCTCAAGACACACAGACCTGGCACTGAGGTCTTCAATGAACGTCAAGGGAATAGGTCAGCTGGGTGAGGCTTCAAGGGAGTGGAGAGGGCTTGTCTGGGGTCAGAGAGGTCAGCGGGGAGGGGAGAAGTCACCTGGAGCCCCCACTGATGAACTGGCAGGGCCATCAACCATGTTCTGGTGGGTTCTCTGGGCTGATGGCCAAGCCACATCTTTAATGGTGGAGGCTCACTCGGGAGCCCTCTGGAATGCTGCCTGAGCTTCAGGGCTCCCAACGCCCATGGAGTCATTAGGTTAGAGCTTCGCTACTCAAAGTGTGATCCTAGATCAGTAGCATCAGAGTTTGTTAAAAATACACAGCCTCATGCCCTGCCCAGGACCTACTGAACCAGAATCTACATTTGAACCAAGTGGTCCTGCATTGAAGTTTGAGAAGCACTGCTACTGCTGCTGCTAAGTCACTTCGGTCGTGTCCGACTCTGTGCCACCCCATAGACGGCAGCCCACCAGGCTCCCCTGTCCCTGGGATTCTCCAGGCAACAACACTGGAGTGGGTTGCCATTTCCTTCTCCAATGCATGAAAGTGAAAAGTGAAAGGGAAGTCACTCAGTCGTGTCCGACCCTTAGCGACCCCATGGACTGCAGCCTACCAGGCTCCTCCGTCCATGGGATTTTCCAGGAAGAGTACTGGAGTGGCGTGCCATCACTTTCTCTGGTACAGCAGAAATAGGGCTTTACAACAAGTAGGACAAATCTCAAGTCTCAGCCCATCCAGGAGGACCATTTCAGTTGTAAAAGTGGGAGGGGATTCCCAGGACGTGAGACTTTTGGTGCTGAAGCTAAGTAAACTGAGAACCTACTGGGTAAACTTACTTGTTACGTTCAAGAGCTGGTACCAAAAATCATGGGGTTGAAGGTCAGAAACTGCGTTCCAATATTACCATGTCAATCTGGGCAAGTTAAACGAGGTAATTGTTGTTTAGTCGCTATGTAGTATCCAACTCTTTGCAACCTCATGGACTGTAGCCCACCAGGCTCCTCTATTCATGGGATTGCCCAGGCAAGAATACTGGAGTAGGTTGCCATTTCCTTCTCCAGGGGATCTTCCTGACCGAGGGATTGAACCCGAGTCTCTTGCCTTCACAGGCAGATTCTTCACTGCTGAACCACAAAGGAAGCCCAAACGAAGTAATAGTTCCTATATTTTAAAGGGCTTTGAAATGCACCAAAACCCTACATGAAAGGCAGTTCAGGGATCCTAGCATCTGATCCTAGCACCATGCCTCCTTGTCCCGTCACTCGGCAGCTAGACAACCTCTCCTTTTAGAGGAATTGTCGAGTATTGTTGTTGTTTAGTTGTTAAATCATGTCCGACTCTTTGAGTATTAAAATCCTTAAAACCTGTCACTCACCCTTGGACTGCACAGGAAAGAGCATCCAGGGAACAACTAAACCATTTTGCTGCCCAGTAAGAAGCTCCAATATTTTGGCCACCGATACAAAGAGCCAACTCTTTGGAAAAGACTCTGATGCAGGGGAAGATTGACAACAGGAGGAGAAGCGGGCGGCTGAGGATGAGATGGTTAGATAGCATCACTGACTCCATGGACATGAGTTTGAGCAAGCTCCAGGAGATGGTGAAGGACAGGGAAGCCTGGCATGCTGCAGTCCATGGGGTGACAAAGAGTCGGGCATGACTGAGCGACTGAACAACAACAAATTGATTGCAAGGACTTAGTGGTTTGGACATATTTTTGTTATGCTGAGATATTCGGTATCTGCTCAACGGATTGCCGAGCAGTGAACTAGGGGACAGAGCTGGGAGGAGAGATCTCTTTCTGCTGTCCTTGTTAATGTTATTTGTTCATCACAGCCTCTTCCCTGGCCGGATACAGTGTGCCTCTTACACAATAAGCCCTTTGAGGCTGAGCAAAAATTCTCAGATTAAATGTCTCCTGGAAAACACATCAGTTTACAAATTACCCAGGAAAAGGTTGCAGACCCAAGAGCTCCGTGGGATTAGTCACACCCAAAACAAATAAAGCAGCAAATGAAGGAGACTGACAAATACAAAACAGGCCCAAGGTTACCAGTCCTAATGCGTACACAGGATCACAAAACTCCAAACTCTAGTTGGGGTTTGGCTAGGGAGTTCTAGCTAATGTTCAGTCATGGAAGAGCTAATAAAATGAGGACTGCTGCTGCTGCTGCTAAGTCACTTCAGGCGTGTCCGACTCTGTTCGACCCCATAGACGGCAACCCACCAGGCTCCTCTGTCCCTGGGATTCTCCAGGCAAGAACACTGGAGTGGGTTGCCATTTCTTTCTCCAATGCATGAAAGTGAAAAGTTAAAGTGAAGTCACTCAGTTGTGTCTGACTCTTCGCGACCCCATGGACTGCAGCCCACCAGGCTCCTCCGTCCATGAGATTTTCCCGGCAAGAGTACTGGGGTGGGGTGCCATTGCCTTCTCCGAAAATGAGGACAGGGTTGTTAAATCAGCAATGCTCATATCTGCAGTTATTGGGACATCACTAAAGGGGCCAATGAACTCGCAGATCATCTCTGCTCCCCGCGTGTCAGAGAGGCTAGAACTCTCATGAATCCAGGTACCAATCATTGTGTCAGTTGACATCCATGAGAGCTAACACCTGACACTCATTGTGTGGCCTGAGCACCAGGAGGTCAGTATCACCCAGGAGCTCATCAGCAATGGCAGAGTCTTGCGCCCAATGGAACCTGAACCTGGGTTTGATTCCTGCATCGGGAAGATCCCCTGGAGGAGGGCACGCAACCCACTCTAGTATTCTTGCCTGGAGAATCCCATGGACAGAAGAGCCTGGTGGGCTACAGTCACAAAGAGTCGGACGCAATTGAAGCGACTAACACACTGTATCTTAACAGCATCTCCACCAGTCAGCATGCCTTCGAGTCTGAGAGCCCTTCTCTAGATTAGGTCTGCTCCTCCATGCGGGTTCTCTCTGTGAACTCCATAACAAGCCCCATTAGGAAGCAGGAAGGGGGTTCTCTGTTCCCCGACTTTAGAGTCAGAAAACTGAAGCTATACGATGAGGTTTTATCTTATGGAGGCAAAACTGGGACCAGAGGCCAGGTCTTCTGACACTTGGAGCCTTAGGGGCTGTTGGAATGTGAGGGGATGGTTGGGATGAGTAAGCAGAGATTTTATTTTATTCTCATCATTCATTCATTCAAGAAATATTTAAGCATCTACTCCACGCTCAGTGCTATTCTGGGTGTTTGGGCTACATGAGTGAACAGAAAATGATTTTTTTAAAAACCCACTGCTGCTAAGAATATAAATTGGTGGAGAATAGAATGGAGGTTTCTCAAAAAAAGAAAAACAGAATTACCATATGATTTAGCAATCCCATTTCCAGGTACATATCCACAAGAAACAAAAACTAATTCAAGAAGATACATGCACCCCAACGTTCACAGCAGCACTGTAATTATACAGTTGCCAAGATAGGAGAGCAACCGAAGTGTTCATCAACAGAGGAGTGGATCAAGAAGATGCGGTATATATTAGATATACAATGAGATACTACTCAGCCACAGAAAAGAACAAAACTTTGCTATTTGCAGCAACATGAATGAACTTGGAGGGCGTTACTCTAAGCAAAATAAGTCAGAAAAGTCAAATACTTTATGATATCACGTATAGGAGGAATCTAAGATAACACCACAAACTAACGACTATACCACAAAATGCATGTGTACAGAAAACAAATGAGTGGGTACCAGTGAAGGGGAAGGGGCAACCCACTCCAGTGTTCTTGCCTGAAGAATCCCATGGATGGAGGAGCCTGGTAGGCTGCAGTCCATGGGGTTGCACAGAGTCGGACACCACTGAAGCGACTTCGTAGTAGTAGTGTAGTGAAGGGGAAGGGGCAACACATGGATGGGGAACTGGGAGGTACAAACAACTGGGGGTCAGATAGGCTACAAAGATGTATTGTACAACACGGGGACTATAGCCGATATTCTGTTATAACTGTAAAGGGAAAGTCACCTTTAAAAATAGTACAAAAACAAAACAAGAAAAAACAAAAAATCTCTGCTTCATGGAACTAACATTTGAGCTGCTTCATGTTTATTTAGAGTAATATTAATAGAAGGAATGAGTTACACTGACCCCTAAGGGCTGCCATCAGAGCACCACACAGAGGCAGGCAGGACAGCTATCAAATAGATATTTAAGAGAAAGAAAAACTGAGGCCCCAGAAAGGTTAGCAGACCTGTCTCACAACTATTACGGGAGGAGGAGATAGTGACCTCTGATGTCCAGCCAGTCTAGTCCCTGTTCCTTACAGAAGCACATATACACTGCACTTTATGGATCACTAAGAGGTGGCAAACCAAATTCAGCCCACTTCTTGCTTTTGTAAATAAAGTTTTATTGGAACATCTACCTTGTAGACTGCAGTTACTTTCGTCTGTAGTTACTTTGGTGCTACAACTGCAGAGTTGAATAGTTGTGAGACGGACCATCTAGCCCACAAAGCCTAAAATATTTACTTCTGGCTGGCCCTTTAATATTTGCTGACCCTTGCACTAAGCTACCTCCCAGTATTTAAATTTGATCTTAAGAAAAAAAAGAGCAAAAATGCTAATAATAATATAATTAGAATGGACATTCTCAATCCATCCATCCACCCCCACCTACAAATCCACCTGCATTTGTACCCATCCTCACCTCCTTTGTCTGTCTGCATGTTTCACAGATTTTCTCAGTGGGTCCAGGACCAGTTCCCTGGGTGCTGCCCTGGTCTCACCCCCTCCATCTCTTTCTGGACCCTGATCCAGCCATCACTTCCATCTTCTCCAACTGCACTCCCTCCCTCTCCAACAGCTCTTGGACCAATTTAAAATTTAAAAAAAAAAAATCATCTCCAAGTCTTTCTCACTTGGGTCTTTCCTTGTTTTTTTTCCCAGGGACACTGATCATTTAATTATTGAGCCCTGGCCAGGAAAAGTTTTATGGTGCCAAACCACCAAGAGCATGCCAGGCTCGGCAGTTTCTTGTATGGCTCGGGGAGGATGCAGATTCTGCAGGCACAAAAGTTTCTTCCTTCCTTCTCTCCTCGCACTCTCCTCCGGTTCCTCCTTCCTCCCTCCCACTTTCAGTTCAGTTCAGTTGCTCAGTTGTGTCCGACTCTTTGCGACCCCATGGACTGCAGCACGCCAGGCTTCCCTGTCCACCACCAACTCCCGGAGTTTGCTCAAACTCATGTCCATCGAATCAGTGATGCCATTCAACCATCTCATCCTCTGTCGTCCCCTTCTCCTCCTGCCTTCAATCTTTCCCAGCATCAGGGTCTTTCTAATGAGTCAGTTCTTCCCATCAGGTGGCCAAAGTATTGGAGCCACTTTATGCAGTACCTATCACTCATTGGAAAAGACTCTGACTGGGCAAGCTTGAAGGCAGGAGGAGAAGGGGATGACAGAGGATGAGATGGTTGAATGGCATCATCGGCTCATTGGACATGTATGTGAGCAAACTACAGGAGATAGTGAAGGACAAGGAAGCCTGGAATGCTGTCCTTGGGGTTGCAAAGACTCAGACACGACTTTGCGACTGAACAACAGCAAATAAACTGAAAAGGAATTAACTAGGTGAAGAGGAGGGAAAGGTATTGCAAACCTGAGGAAGAGCAGGCGATAGGACACAGAGATCGAAAACAGCTGTATGAGCTCAGAGCTCACATCTGGGTGCATGTGGCTGAAGGATGCTCCGCTGAGGAGTGAGGCACTTTAGGACAGACCTTGCTGCACTAAGCTGAGAAACCGGACTTGATCCTGAGAGCAGTAAAGACCCACTGAGCGTTGGGCAGGGGAGTGACAAGCAGGAGACCGTTTTAGAAAGAGCCCTGGTAGGCAGGAAGAGGAAGGCCTGGAAGAGGAGATGGGGAGCAGGGCGTCCGGGAAGGAGCTCCTGGAGGGTGCCCCACCTCCTCCCAACAAGCAGCCAATGACTGCACCTGGGCCTGCGCTGGGCTATTGCTTGCCATGCACGATCTCATTTTTCATTTGCCATCCTCCTGCAAAAGTGGGAGGGCTGAAGCCTGGGGAGGTGAGGAAGTCTGCTCCAGGACACCAACCAGTAAGTGGCAGATATGGGATGCTAGCTAGGCTCTGACCTACAGCCTGAGCTCCGAGCCACTGCTCTACCCAGCCTGAGTGCCTAAGGCAAGAACGGTGAGAACAAAGAGGAGGGGACGGAGTCAAGGGCCCAAGAGGTCGACACAGGTAGAATCTGTAGGACCCAGGGACTCAAAAGAGGAGGGACAGGGGAGTGGGTGAGGGGAAGGGGAGGGACAGGTCTGCAGTCCTGCCTGGAAGGACAGAAAGCACATCTGTAAGAGAAACAGAGACTATGGAAGGCGGGGCTGAGGCCGGGAGCCTGGGGGACTCCGTGAGGCTGAGGGTGAGCCGACTGGGATCAGGAGTCTGGGCACCTCTCTGAAGGGAATCTGTGGTCAGAGGGGCATCTGGACCTGAGGCGCAACCCACCCTCTGCCAGGAGAGGTGGGCATCCCCCGCCCCGCCCCGCCCCACAGTTGGCAGGGCAGGCGAGCCCTTTGCATGCTGTTTAGAATCTGTGAACATGTCCGCCTCCCCCTAAACTGAACATGCTGAGGTCAGAGACTATGTTGTCAGAGACAACTCCACATCCCTGCGCTGAGCCTAGTGCCTGCCCATGGAAGGAGCCAGAAGCTGCTCTGGGAAGAAGGAAGTGCAGCTGGGACAGGAGGCCCCATTTCCCTCTGTCGACCTGTGAGTAACACCTGGCCTGCCTACCTGCCCAGGTCTCAAATATCACATGACCTAAGTTACTGGACAATGATGGGGAGGTCGGGCCACAGTTCACCTTTAGGGCTTCCCTGGTGGCTCAGACAGTAAAGAGTCTGCCTGCAGCACGGCAGACCCAGGTTCAAATCCTGGGTCGGGAAGATCCCCTGGAGAAGGAAATGGCAACCCACTCCAGTATTCTTGCCTGGAAAATCCCATGGACAGAGGAGCCTGGCAGGCTACAGTCAATGGGGTTGCAAAGAGTCAGACACAACTGAGCCACTTCATATTCATATTTAATGGTGCAAATCTGGTGCAAATGTAGAATCGAGTCTGGATTTCCACCGCCTGATTTAAAGACTCCAGTGGCATTAATATACAATATTTTTATATATGTGGAATCTAGAAGAATTGTATAGATGATCCTATTGAAAGCAGAAATAGAGATACAAATGTAATGAACAAACGTATGAATACCAAGAAGGAAAGAGGAGTGGGTAGGAGGAATTGGGAGATTATGATTGACATATATAAGGGCTTCCCATGTGGCACCGGTGGTAAAGAACCTGCCTGACAATGCAGGAGATGTAAGACTTGCAGGTTCGATCCCTGGATCAGGAAAATCCCCTGGAGGAGAGCATGGCAATCTGCTCTAGTATTCCTGCCTGGAGAATCTCATGAACAGAGGATTGTCCTGGACTGGTGGGCTACAGTCTGTAGGTCTCAAAAAGTTGGACAAGACTGAAGTGACTTAGCATGAGTGACATATATATGACTATTGATACTATACATAAAATAGATAATTAATGAGAACCTACTGCATAGCATAGGGAACTCTACTCAATGCTCTGTGGTGACCTAAATGGGAAGGAAATCCAAAAAAGAGGGGATATATGTATATGTATTGGAGAAAGCAATGGCACCCCACTCCAGTACTCTTGCCTAGGAAATCCCATGGATGGAGGAGCCTGGTAGGCTACAGTCCATGGAGTCGCAAAGAGTTGAACACGACTGAGCGACTTCACTTTCACTTTTCACTTTCATGCATTGGAGAAGGAAATGGCAACCCACTCCAGTGTTCTTGCCTGGAGAATCCCAGGGACGGGGGAGCCTGGTGGGCTGCCGTCTATGGGACTGCACAGAGCTGGACACGATTGAAGCGACTTAGCAGCAGCAGCAGCAGAAATCGACACAACATTGTAAAGCCACTACACTCTGGTAAAAATTAATTTTAAAAAGGCTTGAGTGACAATTGTAGGGCTTCCCCTCATGCCATAGGATACAAACATCAAGGAAGGATCTCCTGCATTGCAGGCAGATTCCTTACCGTCTGAGCAATAAGGGAAACCAGATATGTTCCAGTGTCTCCTAGTTTTTATTCTATGGGAACTCGAATTTGTATCTTACTTTTGTGTGAAAATTGTATAAATGTTAATTATGTTGAATTGGTTTCACAGTGCTTTTCAGATCTATCATATCCTTCTACTTCTCTGAATATTTGTTCTATTCATTTTTGAGAGGTTGATATTGAAACTCCAACTAAACATCTTATCTACTTTAAAAAATAAAGTAGAACTATATATAACCTGGTTCTGTATTTTCCAAGTCTTCTGTAAAAGTGTTATCAGACTTTCATAATAAAAAAAACATTTCTTTTTTAAATCAATGGAGGATGGAAGAGTTTTAGGCTAACCCTGCCTATGACAGTCAAATGGCCTAGTGCGGCTTTTCTAAAAGAATGTATGACTTTTCCCCCTAAAACGTCTTGCTTCCACATATTAGGGAGAAGTCCTCATCAGAGCCGAAAATGGGAAAGTGAGGACTGACTGATTCCCTACTTCTGTTTCGCCTGCAAACAAAGATGGCAGCTTTCCTTTGCAGAAAACAGGCTGAGACCCAGGGCACAGCTTCAGGTGGGGGGAAGCACTCGCCCCCGGTGGGCTGTCGTCTGTGGAGCTGGACCCTTTGAACTCCCTGCGCACTGGGCCTTTCAGTCCAGAGGCCAGGATGCTGGGGTCAATCGGCTGCTCTCCACCAGCTGTCACAACAGATTTCACAAGAGCGCTTCAGTGAGCGCGATTGTCTTCATGGGCCCAGACTGGGCGGCTTGTAAACAAGAGATGTTTATTTCTCACAGATCCGGGGGATGCGAGTCCAAGGTCAGAGTGCCTGTGTGCTCGGATGCTGAGGTTCTAGGCAGAGCCCCCTTCAGACTAGGAGGCTCCTGTGTGTCCTCACGGAAGCGGGCAGAGCACCCTTAGGTTCCTTTACTAAGGTTCCATAATGAGAGCTCCACTTGTGACCTGGACACCCTCTCAAAGGCCCCACCTCCTAATACCATCACATTGGGGGTCAGAATTTCGACATATGAATATGTTGTTGTTCAGTCACGCAGTCGTGTCTGACTCTTTGCAGCCCCATGGATTAGAGCCCACCAGGCTCCTCTGTCCATGGGATTCTCCAGACAAGAATACTGGAGTGGGCTGCCATTTCCTTCTCCAGGGGATCTTCCTGACCCAGGGATGGAACCTGTGTCTCCTGCATTGCTGGCGGATTCTCCACCACTGAGCCACCAGGGAAGCCCATATGGATTTGGCTGGGGAGGGATGGGGTAGGGGGACACAGACACTCAGTCCACAACAGTGGAGGCCAGCAGGAGACAAAAAGAGAAAGGGGGTCCAATTCGAGGGAAGGAAGGAATGTTCTAACGGTCAGAACTGTCTGGAGACGGATGGCTGGAGGCTGCGGGCCCCCCAGGGTGGGAAGGACCCAGGTGGAGGCCGGGTGGCACTCGGCAGGACTGCCATCGAGGGGACCCCGGATGGGAGGGCAGGCCTAGGACTCGGGTCCCTCGCCCCACGTCCTCCTCTGGTGGGCGCCCTACCTTGTCCGAACTGAGCGGTTCGGTGCACGTCCTCCGCACCGGGGAAACCCAGCATGCGGCACACCACGTCCCCGTCCTTCTTGTCCCAGCCGTCGTCGCACACGGTGCCCCAGCGCCGCTCGTGGTACACCTCCACGCGGCCCTGGTGCGGGCCCGAGCCGTTCACCAGCCGCACCATCACCGCCTCCACGCCACCTGCCAGGAGCAACGCAGGGTCACGGTCACTCCCCCGAGCCTGGACACAGCAGTGCCCCCCAGGAACCCTCCCCGGCTCGTCATCACCACCCGGCGTGGGGAGGACGCTGGGGCTCCAGTGAAGGCCAAGCAGGCAGCCAGCAGAAACCATGGTGTCACCCCTGCCCTTCCCTCCACCTTTTTTAATACTTTTTTTTTTCAGAGTAGTTTTAGGTTCATAACAAAACTGAAAAACAGGAACAGTGCTGGCTTTGGCAGTGCATGCACTAAAACTGGAACGATACAGGGAAGACTAGCAAGGATGACATGTGAATTCATGAAGCATTCTATAATTTTTTTTTTTACAGCTACAATAGAAATCTAATACAAATTTCTGCATGGATTGCATAAATTCTTGCTAATTGCTGATCATTATTTAATCACTTTATTCAAGATCAAGGTGAAATCCAAATTTAGTAATTATAGCACTAAATAAAAATGTGAGAACTGGCTTTTCCCTTTACATTTGGTGATGCTAGATATCCTATGAAATGAAAAAAGGAAAAACTTAAAAAAGAAAGAGGGTAGAGACACCCCCCACCTCCAACATGGATAGCTTCCTCCCCAACTCTCCAGAATGGTACATTTTTTATAATCTATGAACACACAGAGACATGTCGTAACCACCCAGAGTGAAGAGTTTACACCAGGGTTCACTCTTGGTATTGTCCATTCTATGGTCTGGACAAATGTATAATATGTATTCACCAACATCAGTTCAGTTCAGTCGCTCAGTCGTGTCCGACTCTGCAACCCCATGAAATGCAGCACACCAGGCCTCCCTGTCTATCACCAACTCCTGGAGTTCACCCAGACTCACGTCCATCGAGTCAGTGATGCCATCCAGCCATCTCATCCTCTGTCATCCCCTTCTCCTCCTGCCCCCAATCCCTCGCAGCATCAGAGTCTTTTCCAATGAGTCAACTCTTCACATGAGGTGGCCAAAGTACTGGAGTTTCAGCTTTAGCATCACTCCTTCCAAAGAAATCCCAGGGCTGATCTCCTTCAGAATGGACTGGTTGGATCTCCTTGCAGTCCAAGGGACTCTCAAGAGTCTTCTCCAACACC
>NW_011494695.1:139547-152255 GCF_000754665.1 Bison bison bison | reverse complement strand
CAGGGTCATAACTTTCCTTCCAAGGAGTAAGTGTCTTTTAATTTCATGGCTGCAGTCACCATCTGCAGTGATTTTGGAGCCCAAAAAAATAAAGTCTGACACTGTTTCCACTGTTTCCCCATCTATTTCCCATGAAGTGATGGGACCGGATGCCATGATCTTTGTTTTCTGAATGTTGAGTTTTAAGCCAACTTTTTCACTCTCCACTTTAACTTTCATCAAGAGGCTTTTTAGTTCCTCTTCACTTTCTGCCATAAGGGTGGTGTCATCTGTATTTACCAACATAGTATCCTACAGAATGGTTTCACTACCTAAAAACTCCTCTGTGCTCCATCCCTTCATCCCAACCCCCACCCTTAGCCCCTGGCAAACACTGATCTTTTTCCTGTCTCCATAGCTTTGCCTTTCCTATAATGCCATACAGTTGGGATCACACAGTATGTAGCCTTTTCAGATTGGCTTCTTTCATGTAGTAATATGCATTTAAGGCTCCTTTTTCCATGGCTGGATAGCTCATTTCTTTCTAGCACCAAATAATGTTCCATTGTCTGGATGTACTATGGTTTAACTATCATTCACCCAATGAAGGGCATCTTGGAAGGAATTATGAATAAGGCTGCTACAAACATTCGTGTTCGGGTTTCTGTATAGACATAAGTTTTCAATTCATTTGGGTAAATACCAATAAGGAGGACTGCTGGGGTGTCTCCTGGTGGCTCAGCTGGTAAAGAATCTCCTGCCAGTGCAAGAGATGAAAGAGATGTGGGTTCGATCCCTGGGTCAGGAAGATCCTCTGGAGAAGGGAATGGCAACCCACTCCAGTATTCTTGCCTGGAAAGTCCCAAGGACAGAGGAGCCTGGTGGGCTATAGTTCATACAGGTCACCAAGAGTCGGACATGACTGAGCAACTGAGCACTCATGCATCAGTCATCCCTGACTATTCTTTGCACATGAGTTTATAAGCTCCAGCCAGGTTATCAGAAGAGGCTGAGAATGAGCAAGAGAGCAGAGACTCCTCCAGATGGAAAACAATGAGTGCAGCGGGACTCAGAGGCCAGGTCTGAGACAGAGACACCACCCGGGAGCTGTCATGACAAGCCAACCTGGAGCCAGCAGCCACAAACACAGCCTGGCCCGGACTGGGCGTCTGGCCCTGGCGTGTTGGCTGAGGCTGAAATGTCAGTCTTGATTTCTCCCAGACCTGCCTCGCCTCTGTCAGCACCCTGTCACCGTGGGCCGTGGGCCACGCCAGGCCAGGAGGCTGCCAACGGCAGTCTCCGTGTGGGGTCATCAGTAAAGGGAGAGTGGCAGGAGGAGGCTGTGCATCCCAGAGCAGGCAAGGCCGAGTTCAAGGTCCAAATAACAGGAAGAAGTGTGGTGCGGTACAGGCAGCCCAGCTGACGTTCAGAGATGCCCCCTTATCCTCCGCTCTGGCCAGCCTCGCTCACTGTACTCACTTCTTCATCTTGCCAAATAAGTGACTGACCATCTGTTAGGAGCCTGGTCTTGTTGTAGGAGCGATAGATAGATCCGTGAACAAAGTCTCTGCCCTCATGGACTATATTGTAGTGGAGGAGACTAGTCACAGAGCTGGGAAACAAATTCAAATATAACTATGGCCACGTAGTGATGGTGCAGAGACAAGAACAGAAACACAGGAAGGGAATGGAGCATGGAGGGCGCCAGTGTGGCTGGGGACACAAGGAAAGGAGTGGAGGGTGGGGGCCACCGTCTTAGACGGGGAGACAGGGAAGGGAATGGAGGGTCAGGTGGCACCATCTTGGATGGGGAGACAAGGAAGAGAATGGAGCATGGAGGCACCATCTTGGAGACAGAGAAGGGGATGAGTAGAAGGTGCCATCATAGACAAGAAGACAAGGAAGGGAATGGAGCTTGAGGGGGTGCCATTTCAGATGGGGAGACAAGGAAGACCTTGAGTGGGGACCTGAAAGAGCTGAGGGAGAACACGGACCCCTGTATCTTAGGAAAAAAGCTGCTCTGTACTCTGGCCTAACATTTTCACGTCCTTTAAATCTCAAGCTTGGATGTCACATCTCCCAAAAAAAGCCTCCTGTGGTCACCCATTCCCATCCAAGACCCCTGCTGCGGACATATCTTATCACTTCGTGTAACAGTTGCCTGTTGACTCTTTAGGACACTGGGAGAATTCTGAGGCCAGGTCACATAGCCTGATACAGGGCCTGGTACTTAGACGTGCCCAGGCTGGGCCCAGTGAAAGCATGCACAAATGAATACACTCAGATAGCACGTACCCCGGAGGGCAGGTCCTGTCTAGTGGACACAGCCAGTGACTTTGTTGGGAGCCTGAATGGAGAGTCAGCATCATGGCTACCAATGTTTCCAACACCCTCCTTATTACACCTTCGTCTCTTCTACTCACTCCCCGCACTGACTTCTTCTTTCGGTAGGACGACCCCAGGGCTCTGGACCCAGAACTCAAGCTGTTGGTTCGATGACCATACATTCTACATGAGAAAATAAGGATGTGGTCTGACATGTGATTATAGCGAGTGCTGAAGGAAATCTGGAAAGTGTCACTTGGATGCTGAAATGTTAGAGTTCCCAGGAGGCTTCAATGTATATGGAAGTGGCAAAAGAATACTTGGAAACAGGACAACTTCAAAACATTGGAAGCATACGGTAACCATAATTATGGGGCTCAGAACATCAAGTTCAAGACTGTTTCTGCCCCATGCTCCCCACACGCCAAGCAAGGTGACAGCCCCCATCAGTCTCAGGGATGTGTGTGTCCCCCAACCCACGCACACCCAGATACCAGACACCAGAGTTGACTCATCAAGCACTGAAGCCTGTCCCTTGTCACTTGTTCCCAGGTCCCCCAGATCCAGGACTTCTCCCTACAATGGAGGCTGAACGGAGTCCCTTGCCCACGGGGTCAGCAGACACTGCAGGTCCCCAAAAAATCAATGAGGCAAATTTTGATCTAGCGCCATCTTATGGAACATGGCACTAGCTATGATTTTTTTTTTTTTTTTTTGATGTGGATCATTTTTTAAGTCTTTATTGAATTTGTTACAATATTGCTTCCATTTTCTGTTCTGGTTCTTTGGACTTGAGGTATATGGGAGCTTAGCTCCCCAACCAGGAATCAAACCCACACCCCCTGCATTGGAAGGTGAAATCTTAAGAACAGGACTGCCAGGGAGGTCTCTAAGCTATAATTTTTTAATCCTTTCTTCCCCCTAACAGGAGCACATCCCTGTGGCTACCGCCCTGAGGAAAACCATAAGCTGAGATTTGATCTGATTATGATGCTAACTGCCCCAATGAGGGACTCAGACAGTCTAAAGGGGCAGTCCCACGAACAGTAAGCCTGGCCTGCTTTGCCCTAAGAGCTACAGGGGCGGCCAGAGGCAGGCCGTACCCAGGCCGAGCTGTCATGCCACCTCCGGGAATCCGCCTGGGGAACCCCCCAGTGAAGCCAACACTGACTTCCTCTCCAGCCTGAGACGAACGTCACGACTTGCTAAGAGGTTTGGGTTTCTGTGGGCAGAGGGTGTAAACTCTGCCTTTTCCCAGCAGTTTCTGCCCTAGAGCAACGCTTTCCCACCAAGCAAACCACCACCACTGGGAAATGCGCTCACCCCACAGCTGTGTCAGCCCCACAGAATGAGAGGAGGTGTCCAGGAGGCTGCGTCAGCCTGTGCCCAATGCCCCCCACCCCACATGCCCCGTTATACTTCCTGTAAGTCCAGCGAGCTAATTCCTTAGACATCCACCCAGAGTGGTCCCCATGGAGTGTGCCTGGCTGTTTGGGGTCAAGGAGATGCCTCTCTCTGTACAGGACAGCAGAGGGAGGTGGAAGGCAGTGGTTCGGATTGTTCAGAACCCAGGCACTGGGACTTCCCTGGTGGTCCAGTGGTTAAGACTTGGCCTTTCAAGGTAGGGGGTTTGGGTTTGATCCCTGGTTGGGGAGCGAAGATCCCACATGGCTCAGGGCCAAAAAACCAAAACATAAAACAGAAGCAGTATTGTAACAAGTTCACTAAAGACATTAAAAATGGTCCTCATAAAAAGAAAATCTTAAAAAAATAAAACTCAGACACTCCTAACCCAGTAGACAGAGGGGATGGCTCAGGTGGGGACAAAGGTCCTCACGCTTTCACAACTTCATGTTACTTCCCTTAACAGCTACCCTTGACCAACAGGTCTCCACTTCCTTCTTCACCTTCCACCGCAGTGAAGCCCCAGGAAGTCCTTCCTGAGCAAAATGTTGGCACGCAACCCTGAAGAACCCACCGTGCCCAAGCAGTTCCCAGGTGGATATCTGAGTTTGATTCACAAAGGGAACCCCCTGAGTGAAGAGGATATGACATCTGTTCTCTTGTTCAGTCTACTCTGCAGACTGGAATCTACCTGGACATGTGCCCACGGTTTGCAGGTGGAGAGTAGGGACCACCACTGGGTTTCCCACCCTGCTACCTGCAGGAAGAGTTCTGCCCATACTCCACCTCTGCTCTGGGAGACCTGAGCTCAAGAGAAACACCGAGCACCGCTCCTCACTGAACACCTGGAGGATGAATGGGGAGTTGTTAACTTGACAGCCTGTCCCAAGCCCTTGGCCACTAAGTCCTGGGCAGAGTTTTTCCTGGTTACCACTCATAGCAGGGACACTCCACTGCTCTGTTTCCCCTACAGCTCCAGATTTGGGGTCACAGATTCTCCTCTGCTTCTTTTTTCTGAGTCTTTGTTGCTCTGCATAGGCCTTCTCTAACTGTGGTGAGTGGGGACTGCTCTTCACTGTGGTGTCCAGGTCTCTCATTGCAGCGGCTTCTCTTGTTGCAGAGCACAGGCTCTAGGTGCACAGGCTTCAGTAGCTCTGGTGCATGGGCTTAGTTGCTCCTCAGTATGTGAAATCTTCCCAGACCAGGGATTGAACCTGTGCCCCCTGCACTGGCAGGTAGATTCCTATCCACTACATCACCAGAAAAGTCCAGGATCTGCCTTTTTATACAAGGCAGCAGACAGAGAAGAGTCCCTTCCATCACAACCTCAAACAACAGCATCACTTTTTGTCTGGCTGGGTAACCACAGGAGAGGAAGCTGAAATAGGAAACCCAGAGCAGGAGACTGGCCCTTTCTGGCTGGGTAGGCTCCTTGCTCTCTCCCCAGATCAAAGGGTTCAATCATTTCACCAGCAAGTTTTCCAGCACTTCAATAGTTCTAAGCCCTGCTGGGAGCTTTCTGCCTAGCTGCAGGACCAGACCATGGAACCCACCTCCTCATTCTCTGACCTGCTCTGCTGACCCTGCCCACTACCCAGGCCACTCCTGGGATTGACAATGAGGCTCTCATCTACCCTCCTGCAGCAAGACCTCAAGTATGCTCTTAGCCCCTCAGTTAAACAGGGTGGCCCCTCAGGCACAGATGAGGCCAGACTATGAAGAAGAACAAAATATGATATATGGATGAAGAAGCCTTTGCATTTTCTGGCGATACCTCTAGCAACAACTTCTTTACACTTAGTTGTGGGTTACAGATGTCACCACTGTTTGACACATGCAGCTTCTTCTAGGTAATCGCCACAGTGTCTTTGGGCTTTTCTAACCATCACAAGGAGATCAAATCGGTCAATCCTAAAGGAAATCAACTCTAAATATTCATTGGAAGGACTGGTGCTGAAGCTGAAGCTCCAATACTTTGGCCACCTGATGCAAAGAGCCAACTCATTGGAAAAGAACCTGATGGTGGGAAAGACTGAGGTCAGGAGGAGAAGTGGGTGGCAGAGGATGAGATGGTTGAATGGCATCACTGACTCAATGACCTGAATTTGAGTAAACTCCAGGAGACAGTGAAGGACAGGGGAGCCTGGCACACTGCAGTCCATGGGGTCGAAAAGAGTCAGACAAGATTTAGCAACTGACCAACAACAACAAACCACCACAAATAATGCCGAAACCTAGAAGGGGTAACAGAGAGCTGAGCAGAAGCATAAAGAAGCAAGGAAGGTGGAATGAATAAGCCATGTTGGACATGAGACACTAGAGTGAAGACATGAACCCTGGTCCTGAGGCCACCAGAACTGTCTTGGATTCTAAAGACCTTGTTCCAAGCTCTGCAAGCCTATAGTCTTACAAACCCTAGTCTTCTGAAGTCTTCCTGGGTGTCCTTACCATATACCCGCATTACTTGAAGTGACCCAGTGAGTCTCTGGTCCTTGTTACCAAAAATGCCCATAGACAGCACCTGTGATCCCATGCACCCATCGAAGGGCTGGTTAGCTACTCGCCTCTTGGGTGTTGAGTTGGGTGGGGAACTCAGATGGAGGGAAGCATGGTGATCCCTGTGGGGAGGCAGCAGGGGAGAGTGGCATGAGGCTGATTCTGGACTTAGAAACAGGGTTTCAATTCTGGCTCCACTAAAGACGTGATGGGACCGCTCTCTACTTATCTCTCCTTACATTGGGGGAAATGGTGATGGTTGGGAGCAAGTACGCATGTCAAGGACTTGGCCCGTCATGGACAACCATCACTGTGAGCCCCACCCACCAGCCTGCACTTTGCCCAGCAACCTGTGGTCAGCTCTGAGACATCTTCATGACTTATGGAGATGGCTTGGGTACCAGTGGCCCCATCAGGGATGTATCCCTTTTTTTAAGAAAAAAAAAGCCATGCAGTGAAGCATGGAAAATCTTAGTCCCTAACCAGAAATCGAACCTGTGCCCCCTGCATTGAGAGCATGGAGTCTTAACCACTGTACTGCTGGGGAAGTCCCCAAGATATACTCTTGAGACTCTTGTTGCAAAGCAAGCCTGCTGCTTGGGGAGTGGTGGGGGAGGTGGGGCAGGCTCAGCCCTCCAATTGGATTAATCTCCTCCTAACTTCCTCTGCTCTCCCCAGGGCTCAGTTCCTGGCTTCTTAGCCTGGGAGGGGAGGGGGACAGGGGCGTAGGCAGAAGACTGGCTCCTGCTGTCAGCAAGTTTCTACTCACTAATGCAAGCTGGATGTGATTCGTTAGGCAAGACTGCTCCGGAAAGGTCTAGGAATGTGAGCCAGGGCTGAGGCCACTCGGGGGCTCCCAGCACAAATCTAGTATGTAGGGATTCTGTTTTCAAAACAAATCCTTGCTCTCTTTGCCTTGTAGACATATAGGTAGGAAAAGCAAGGTCCTAGACAAAGCAGGCTGGGTCTACCCCAGGTGCCCTGGCCTTGGCATTGAATGTCAATGTTGGCCTTGAACCCGCCCCCCTCTCCCACTGCATATACAGCATTCCTCTCCACTCTGTATCAGGCCTGACAGCTGCTCATTCTGCCTCTGGGAATGGAAGGGAACTTGACAGTATCTCTGGGGAATCCATTCCAGGATTTTAAAACCTGCATCTGGTTTCACTCACGGGGCGCTGGCATCTCTGGATGGCTCCAGGGTTTTTTTCATCCAATTATTCCCTACCTTACTTTACTCTATTTACTTTGGGTTTCAGGGTTATAATTGAGGGGGCAAGATGCCGACTGTCTTTCTCTAGCGTCTGGTGGGAGCACAGCCGAGGGAGTGGCTGCATTATTCTGCCTCTCCGTGGGCCTGGGAGGACAGTTTAACAACTAGTAGCTATCATCTTGGAACTGGTTTTGAGAGCTAGGGTACCCTTTAGAACTACCCACTGCCTATGGGGCTTGTCTGCACCTGGCTTAGAACCATCCCAAACTCAGCGACAACAAAGGTGGATTCTGCCAGGGAGAGATTTCAAGTCAAGGATGGATGACGAAGGGAACTCATGGACACCTAGTGCCTGCATGGGGCGGCATGTCAGGCCTGGGGCAGAGTGCTTTAACCACGGCTTTGCTCATTTACTCTTCTCAACGGCTCCATGAGTTAGTCATTATGACCTTCACTGAACAGAGGAGAAATGGGCCCAGAAGAGTCAAATAACTTGCCTAGGGTCACACAGCTGCTCCGAAGTGGAACCGGGGAGGAGAGCAAAGGCCCTTCATTTTCAAACCACAGAGCCGGCTGAACACTGAAGACAAGTATTTCCCTCTCCACACGAAAAGTGCCTTTCATCTGTCTCCCAGCAGTCCTCTGGAGCTGCAGGAAAGCGTGTCTTTAGGAGTAAGAGAAAGAGCCTGGGACATCAGCAGTTCCTGGCCATAGGATGTCTCTAAGAATCACCTGAGTGCTTCAAAATCAACCAGGAGGTGCTCTATTTAAAATGGATAACCATCAAGGACCTGCTGTATAGCACAGGGAACTCTGCTCAATGTCATGTGGCAGCCTGGATGGGAGGGGAGTTTGGGGGAGAATGGATACATGTATATGGTTGGCTGAGTCCCTTTGCTGTCCACCTGAAACTATCATAACATTGCTAATCAGCTATACCTCCGTATAAAATAAAAAGTTTTTTTTAAAAAAGATCAACCAGTGGGAAAGTGGGGAAGGGAAATTTCTGAACAGATGGCAGGTGTTGTAAATGTCCAGCCAGGGCTAAAAGCACTGCTGTAGGGGACAGATCTAGGATAAAGCCTGGGCTACACAACTTCACAGTAGCTGGGTCTTGTGCAGTGGTCCCTAACCTTTTTCCAGCCAGGCTCTGCTGCAGGGCATCCCTTCTGAACTGTAGGCTGGTCTGTGGGTGCGCCTTATAAAATGCTATTTCCTAATGGTGCAGGCATGCGTGCTATGTCGCTTCAGTCATGTCTGACTCTTTGCGACCCAGTGGATTACAGCCCACCAGGCTCTTCTGTCCATGGGGATTCTCCAGGCAAGAATACTGGAGAGGGTTGCCATGCGCTTGCACCAGGGACCCGTTTCGTGGATGACAATTTTCCCACAGACTGGGAGGAGGGAGGGGATGGTCTCAGGATGATTCAAGTGCATTTATTGTGTGCTTTATTTCCATTATTATTACATCGGCTCCACCTCAGGTCATCAGGCATTAGATCCTGGAGGCTGGGGGCCCCTGCTGTAAGGCACATCAATGCCACCTCCTCCAGGAGGGCCTCCCTGACCCATGGCCCCCACACATGAGAAATCGCCTAGCACCGTTCGCTCAGCCAGCTCCCATGCCCCCACCATAGTCATCTCTGGAGAAGACAGGCATTCAACATTCTTGTGGTTCCCACTCGTAGCCTCACTTGCAGGCAGAAACCTGACATGCTGCCATCAACAAATGGTACTAAGTGAGTGAGTGACTGGATGAATGAATGGATGAGGGGCTCCCGGAACAGAACCAATCTCTAAGTACCCCAGACCCTGCTGGGATATGCATCAGAAGGGCCCAAAAGTCCAGGGAACTTTGCTTCTCAAGAGACAAGAGGAGGGGAAACCCGGCATAATCTTGAAATCTCACAGCTCCTTTAGGTGTGTTTATCTTGCCTTCCAGACCCTGCCAAAGCAAAACAAGTCAAAAGACAGGAGGTTGTGGGGAACAGAAATAAACACGTGGGGCTGGGAAAATAGGCTCTGATGCTCTGCAGCTGCAGAGCGGAGCCCCAGGGATAATCTAGACCGGCTGCCCTTTAAGGAGGCTGAACTTTTCTTCCCTGTGAAGAAAGAACTCTCCATGCCCCCCAGCTGGCCTGCAGCATGAGGGCTCTGTGCTGTCCAGACAGGGCACTGCTCTTTCCCCTGACATCCACGGTAAATGTGGTCCGTATGCGAAGGACAGGAGTCATTCCACAAGCCTAAGGAATTTCCAGCCAGGCTCTGCTGGAGGGCATTGCTTTTAAACTGTGGTCTGGCCTGTGGGTGCACTTTATAAAATGCTATTTCCTAATGGTGTGGGCGTGCATGCTAAGTTGCTTCAGTCGTGTCCAACTGTGCGACCCTATAGACCATAGCTGGCCAGGCTCCTCTGTCCATGGGGATTCTCCAGGCAAGAATACTGGAGTGAGTTGCCAGGCCCATGCCATGCCCAGGAAGGTCAGGGGATCTTCCGGACTCAGGAATTGAACCCTAACTGACTCTAAATATGGTGCTTTATGCCTCCTCAAAGCATTTTTCTTAGGTCTCATTTGATCTTAGCAGTCCTCCTCCAGGGTGGTGGGTATGATACCCATTATACAGATGAGGAAACTGAGACTCTGAAGGAAAGTGACTTCCTCAAGGTCATGTGATAAAGTGACCACACGTGGTCTCCAGTCCAGCAGTCCCACAGGTCACTGTGCTGTGTCTTTGCTTGAGGGAGGGGTTTACTTACTGGGCAGAAAGAATAGCAGAAGTACCTCCCAATTATCACTGTCCTTTTTATGCTGGATTATTTTTTCTTAACTGTTGACTCACCCATTGGCCCCCTCAACTCTACTGCATATTTTAGAAACCAGGAGTTTGTCTTGGCTGATTTTGTTTCTCTAATGCCCTGTGGGGCTTCAGCAGTGGCTCAGCAGTCAAAGAATCCATCTACAATGCAGGAGATGCAGGTTCAATCCCTGAGTCGAGAAGATCCCCCGAAGAAGGAAATAGCAACCCACTCCAGTATTCTTGTCTGGGAAATCCCATGGACAGGGGAGCCTGGCGGGCTATAGTCCATGGGGTCGCAAAGACTCAGATTCGGCTGCGCGCCTGAACAAGAACAACAATGCTAGTCATGGCTGGCTGGCTCCTAGCAGGTGTTCAATAAAAATGTGTCTGATCAAATAATAAATGAAGTGCTTTCCCTGCCCAGTCCTGAAGCAGGGGTTCACTCCCATCACTGCGGGAGGATGTTGCTAACAGAAGCTCTGCTGGGAACTGGACTTGTAGGAATTTACTGGGCGGCTTGGGCAGAGAGCGGAGTCCTTTGCTTTGCATTTGTTCCTGGGCTTCTCAAAGGGCAGTGAGGGGTCAGAGAGGGTCAACAGGCCTTTAGAACTAGCAAGAAAAGCTGTAGAGCCAGGAGAAAGGCCATGATCCCAAAACCCTACTCTGTTACATAGGTAACAGTGAGGAGGCGCTGATGTTCACACGGCATTCCTCTAAACCCTTCACGGACCATTGCCTTACCTGCAGGGTTCATGACCAATGCTATTGGCCTTTCCAGCCTGGATGGGAGAGGAGTCTGACGGAGAATGTGCTCATGCTAAGTCATTTCCATCAAGTCCGACTCTGCGACCCCATGGACTGTAGCCAGGCTCCTCCATTCATGGGATTCTCCAGGCAAGAATACTGGAGTGGGTTGCCATTCCCTTTTCCAGGGGACCTTCCTGACTCAGGGATTGAACCCAGGTCTCCTGCAGCTCCTGCACTGCAGGCAGATTGTTTACCTCTGAGCCACAGGGAAGCCCTTGGGGGGAGAACAGGTACATGTACACACATACATGATACATGTGTATGTATCAGCCGAATCCTTTTGCTGTTCATCAGAAACCATCACAACACTGTCTGTTAACTGGCTATACCCAAATACAAAATAAATAGTCTAATTTAAAAAAAAAAAAAAAACAAAGAAAAAAGACTGTTGGCCTTTCCTAAAAAGGCTCTTCCACACCCTCTGGCTTCGTTCATACTGTCCCCACCCTTCCCTGTTTCCTCTCTCCATTCTGCTCTCTTTCAAGTTCAAGGTCTGAGACGCTTGGCTGGAATGCTTGCTTCCCCATCTGTGTATTCTAAATCCTTGCTCTTTGTTTTTAGTTTTCTTTTATTTTTGGGTGTGCAGCAAGTGGGATCTCAGTTCCCCAATCAGGAACAAACCCACGTTCCTCCTGCATTGGAAGCTCACGGTCTTGACCACTAGGCCACCTAGGAAGTCCCCAAAATCTTCATTTCTCTCTTGCTCTCTTTTTTCTTTTTTGTTTTGTTTTGTTTTTGCTGCACCATGCAGAATCTTAGTTCCTTGACCAGGGATCAAACTCATGCCCCCTGCATTGGGAGCATCGAGTCTTAACCACTAGACCACCAGGGAAGTCCCTCTAAATCATTGAATCCTGCCTGTGCACTGGGTCCACCACTTTCTAGCTCTACCTTAGGCAAGTAATTTAACCTCTCAGAACAGTTTCCCTATCTGTTAAATGGGACAATGACATACACCGTAAAGAGTTCTTCTAACATATGAGAAATGCTGGGCTGGAAGAAGCACAAGCTGGAATCAAGATTGCCGGGAGAAATATCAATAACCTCAGATATGCAGATGACACCACCCTTATGGCAGAAAGTGAAGAGGAACTAAAAAGCCTCTTGATGAAAGTGAAAGAGGAGAGTGAAAAAGTTGGCTTAAAGCTCAACATTCAGAAAACGAAGATCATGGCATCTGGTCCCATCACTTCATGGTAAATAGATGGGGAAACAGTGGAAACAGTGTCAGACTTTATTTTTCTGGGCTCCAAAATCACTGCAGATGGTGACTGCAGCCATGAAATTAAAAGACGCTTACTCCTTGGAAGGAAAGTTATGACCAACCTAGATAGCATATTCAAAAGCAGAGACAGTACTTTGCCAACAAAGGTCTGTCTAGTCAAGGCTATGGTTTTTCCAGTGGTCATGTATGGATGTGAGAGTTGGACTATAAAGAAAGCTGAGCGCTGAAGAATTGATGCTTTTGAACTGTGGTGTTGGAGAAGACTCTTTAGAGTCCCTTGGATTGCAAGGAGATCCAACCAGTCCATTCTGAAGGAGATCAGCCCTGGGATTTCTTTGGAAGGAATGATGCTAAAGCTGAAACTCCAGTACTGTGGCCACCTCATGCGAAGAGTTGACTCATTGGAAAAGACTCTGATGCTGGGAGGGATTGGGGGCAGGAAGAAAAGGGGATGACAGAG
>NW_011494695.1:131668-139447 GCF_000754665.1 Bison bison bison | reverse complement strand
GGAGATCAGCCCTGGGATTTCTTTGGAAGGAATGATGCTAAAGCTGAAACTCCAGTACTGTGGCCACCTCATGCGAAGAGTTGACTCATTGGAAAAGACTCTGATGCTGGGAGGGATTGGGGGCAGGAAGAAAAGGGGATGACAGAGGATGAGATGGCTGGATGGCATCACCGACTCGATGGACGTGAGTTTGAGTGAATTCTGGGAGTTGGTGATGGACAGGGAGGCCTGGCATGCTGTGATTCATGGGGTCACAAAGAGTCGGACACAACTGAGCGACTTCGCTTCCCTTCCCTTCGCTTCGCTTCCCTTCGCTTCGCCATATAAGCCCCCAGGATCCTGGTGGGAACAGAGGCACTGGGGCAAGGGACTCGCCCAGCCTCTAAGTCAGTGAATCAACCAGCCATCCCTCCCGACCACAGCATCCACAGGACCTCCTGGGATGTGTCCACAGGCTCTGCCTACCTCTTTGTTCCCTCAGAATTCCACAGCAGCACTCTTTGGAAGAGCGGCTGAAATTCAGCACCAGGGGAAATTAGCCCATCTGAACAATTGGTTCCAAGTACATCCCTGAGGCAGTTTTCCATGGTCAAAGGACACGAGGGGAAGTGCAGCCGTGAAACGAACGCAGTGGCAGCTAACTCCGATCCAGTTACATCAAAAAGACACAGTGGTGGGACCTCCCTGGCTTAAGCTATTGCCTCCAGCGTCTTTACCACCCAACCTAAGATGACTGAGTACAGGGTCACGGGGATTACGAACAATTCCTGACTTGGTTGAGTTGCTTTCTCAATAAACACGTTAACCATTCCTGGTTTTAATGTATGTCTCAACTTAAAGCTTTCTTCAAACAAAACCCACATCAAAGACTAAAACTTCAATTCTTCAGTGGTTCCAAGGCACTGTTTTTGTAGAAAATGCCTCACTCACCTTCGGTCTGAGGTTTGTATTACTAAAAGTTTTCTTCAGGGCAGATCCCAGAAACCACCAGCTGTTTGCCAAGGACAGGGGGATGCTGTGGTCCTCCAGGTCCCCAGGAGGATGGGTGTCAGCTGAATATGGTTCATGCAATAAACACAGATACTGTGTGCTCAGCGGCTACGTCATCTCCAACTGTTGTGTGACCCCATGGACCATAGCTGACAGGCTCCTCTGTCCATGGGATTCTCCAGGCAAGAACACTGGAGAGAGTTGTCATTTCCTTCTTCAGGGGATCTTCGTGACCCAGGTATCTCCTCCACTGGCAAATGGATTCCTTACCACTGCGCCACCTGGGAAACCCAGAACACAAATCCTAGTGGGCCTGTTAGTGATCTCCCAGCATCCTGATTCTCTGTGAGATCTCAGATTCTCCAAGGGGGCTGCGTTGCCCCAGGGCCCAAGCTTCAGCTCTTCCCTCTGTTTTCTCGGCTGGGAACATCAGAGGCTCTCAGGCAGCCCCCCTATTCCCACCACACTCCCCCACTTCACCCCGTGGCTTCTTAAAGGAGCCCAGCTTCGTGTTTTTCCTAGGCTTCTTGGATCTATTCAAAGCCATCAAACCAAGGGCGGCTCGGATTCATCGGAACTGACCGGCTTTCTGCATGGAGCAATCTGAAGTTCTCCTGGAAGGGGTCGCTGGAAGCTTTCAGGAAAAGTCACTGGATTTGTTTTCGGAAAGCTTAATACAGGCTCTTGGCAAAGCGGAATGCCGACAGGGCCAGATCGTGCACAGAGCAGAGGAGAAAAGAGGAACTTGCGGTTGGAGAGGTTCAGAGGGTGACCTCAAGGCCACATGGCTGGGTCAGAAGGGCACTCAGATCTCAGGATTGCTGCTCTGCAGCCCGCCTGTCCCCTCTCCTTCTCAGGAAATCGGGGATTCTGAAAAACAGGATTTTCTCTAAGGGAAGTAGCTCAGTGAGAGCAGAGCAGAGGCAGCAGGGAAGCCTGGGCCCAAAGTGGACCTTTCGTCGGGGGCACAGCCAGCCTGCTGGGCGCCAGCTCCAGCTGAGGTGCCGAGGGCCACTGTGGACGGCTGGGGCTCATGTCCCGGCCTGGGTCCTGCCTCTAGCTGGGCCTTCACCTGGCTGTTCACCTCCCACTGCTGCCACGTCACACGCTGCTTGCCGCTCATCCTGGCTGCCCAGAGACCAAGCCTGACCTCCTGTCCATGGATCCCCAGATGCCTTCCTGGCCTCAGTTTTCGATTCCTGCCAAGGTTGCTGCACCGAACGTTTTGGGTTAATCAGACAGTGCTCTGCTGTTTTACGTGAGGCTCTCTACCTGGAATTCTTTCACCTTCTCCAGGCCCCAGATGGACACCAACTTGGTCTTCAAGACTTGGATCAGAGACACATCATCCAGTGACCCCCTTTGTACATTCGTCGCCTACAGCCCCCACCATGCTCTCTGAGGAATGTTGCGTGTCCCTCTCAACTGCCGGCCTCTGAGCTCCTCAAGGTGAGGACAGGCCTTCCTCATGGGGCCCTCAGCCAGGGCCCGGTCTCCAGCGAAGGCCCAGCAAATGTTCGCTAAGTAAGTGAATAACCGACATTCTCTTCCCTAAGCGTTTCTTTCCTTCCACACGTCTACCTTTTCTCTGTGACAGAAGTGAGACGAATCCCTTGCCCTCTTGACTCCCTTCCAAGCTGGCTCTGTGCTGTGCTGGCTGGGTTACTGACCCTCAGGACAGGCCTCACCTGTGTCTGCTCAGTTCTTACCAGGTTCCCAGCACTCCTTATCTTCCGTCCTTGTGCTCATTTCTCTCTCAAGTGTCGCCTACTCTGCTCCAGCCAGCACCCGAAGTGGTATTTCTTGTTCAGTTGCTCAGTCATGTCCAACTCTTTGTGACCCCGGGGACTGCAGCACCCCACTCTTCCCTGTCCTTCACCATCTCCCAAAATTTGCTCAAACTCATGTCCAACCATTTCATCCTCTGTCTCCCCTTCTCCTTCTGCCCTCAATCTTTCCCAGCATCAGGATCTTTTCCAGTGAGTCAGCTCTCCGCATCAGGTGGCTAAAGTATTGGAGTTTCAACTTCAGCATCAGTCCTTCCAATGAATATTCAGGGTTGATTTCTTTTAGGATTGACTGGTTTGATCTCCTTGCTGTTCAAGGGACTCTCAAGACTTGCTGTTCAAGAGACTGACTGTTCCCTTGAACAGTCTTTTCCAGCACCACAGTTTGAAAGTATCCGGTCTTCGACACTCAGCCTTCTTTATGATCCAGCTCTCACATCTGAACATGACTACTGGAAAAACCATTGCTTTGCCGCGAGACAATTTTTCTGAGTGAGTTTTGTATCTCCGTGTGTTCTCAATCACCAAAAATAAAGGGAAGGGAAGAAACATTTAAAAAACACTTTTCCATCTCCACCATTCTGTGGTGTTTGCCTCTGTCAGGGACACTATGTGAGGATAAAGAGAAAGGATGAACAAAGGCAGAAACTGAACACAATCAGTCAGGAAGAACAGGAAAAGCCCGTGAGGGGGGAAGTGTTGCTGTCAGAGGCAGAGCCCCCATCCCAGGCATGAAGACTTTAGTGTGGCCGATCCCAGAAGCCCCCAAGCAGGTGAGACAGTGAGGGCTTGGTGAAATAAAGAACAAACTCTGAGATGGGGAAAAGTCTCTTAAAAGTAACTGAGACTCTAAAAAAGTACAACTAGGGATCTCCCTGGCTGTCCAGTGGTTAAGACTTCACCTTCCAATGCAGCGGGTATAGATTTGATCCCTGGTTGGAAGCTAAGACCCACATGCCTTGGGGCCAAAACACCAAAACATAAAACAGAAGCATTATTGCAACAAATTCAGTAAAGACTTTAAAAACGATCCACATCGAGAACTTTTTTAAAAAACTAAAAAAATAAGTAAAAAATACAACTGGTGAGTATAACAAAAGAGAAGCAGTCTCAATGACACAGAGAACAAACAAGTGGTTGCCAGTGGGGAGAGGGAAGAGGGGAGGGGCGAGACAAGGGGAGGGGATAAAGAGGTACAAACTATTAGGTATGACATAGGGATGCTTTGTACAGCTTGGGAACAGAGCCAATATTTTGGGATAACTGTAAATGGAGTATAATGTTTAAACATTATGAATCACTATATTGTACATCTATAACATATGACATTTTATATCAACTAAACTTCAATTATAAAAATAAATTTTAAACAATGAGCATTGGTAAGAAAGAAATTAGCAATTTCATATTAAACCCACTAAGGAGAGAGGCCCACAAGGACCCCATGCTGACCCCCAGGTCAAAGGCCAGAGAGAATGAATCCGAGAATCAAAGAGAATCCAAGATGGACTGCTAGTGGACTCCAGACCCGTCCTGGGTCTTGACTCTGCCCCGGATGAATGCCGCTGGGTGGGGGCGGGCTCCTTATCCTCTTCCTCAGCTTTCTTATCTCTCTAACAGGCACATGATTTATGCCTCCTGGATAGGACTGGAGAGTTAAGTGAAATGTGGGCTAGTTGGTTAGCAGTCCTGAGTGAGTGCCTACTTTAACTTGGAAGTGTGGTTTACTTTCAAATCATGCTGTTGCTGAGGTAGTAAAGTTGCACCAGGAATAAAATGTGCACACAGTTGGACTAATAGATATAAGTGTACATAAAAAGTCTGGTCTGAAAGAAGCATTATTGCAACAAATTCAGTCCCTCAGGTCTGAAAGAATGCTAGCTTCTGGCGCTACACTATCCCAGACAGGTTCCCTGGCATCTCCAGAGACAGGGATGGATGGAAGGCAATTCATAGACTCCAGTGGATGGTCTTTGCATCCTATATTCTGAAAGAGGGACTTTCCAGGTGGTGATAGTGGTAAAGAACCCACTTGCAAGGCAGAAGACAAAAGAGACTTGGGTCAGAAAGATCCCCTGGAGGAAGGCATGGCAACGCACTGCAGTATTCTTGCCTGGAGGATCCCATGGATGGAGGAGCCTGGAGGGCTACAGTCCATAGCATCTTGAAGAGTCAGATCCAAATGAAGCGATCCAAATGAGCGCACATGCACACACACACACACACACACACACAGGTCCTAAAAGAGAGATAGAGGGAATTCTCTGACGGTCCAGTGGTTAAGACTCTGAGTTTCCACGGCAAGAGGCATGGGTTCAAACCCCGGCTGGGGAACTAAGATTCCACATACCGTGAGGCATAGCCAGAAAACAAAACAAAACATTGAGAATTGGTTAAAGCAGAGACAGAGACATCTCAGCAGTGATGGAAAAGAACTGTCTAGAAACCACCATCCTGACAACTTATTTTGAGCTTATATACTGCATGCTAGGGTGTCCACTATTGGAGAAGGAAATGGCAACCCACTCCAGTGTTCTTGCCTGGAGAATCCCAGGGACAGTAGAGCCTGGTGGGCTGCCGTCTATGGGGTCGCACAGAGTTGGACATGACTGAAGTGACTTAGCAGGGTGTCCACTGGCTCCCCACCCTGCCAAACACACAGAAACCTACTTCCTTACATACTGAAAACACACACAAGCTGTTAACCATTTTTCAGTTTTTCTGAGATGCTACTGATAGCTATCGCTAAGCTCTGGCTTGGAATTTACCCTGGCCCCTCCTGCATGCTTTTCCCCATGTGAATCCTAATTGAGGAAACATTTTTAAACAATCTGAATTTACATCCTGCTTGAAATCCACACTGTGGGGCTTAAACAACACAGATCCTTTACTTACTCCCTCGCTGCAAAAGTACTATTTATTTTTCTTGCAAATGGACCATCGATGAGGGTAAAACAAATGTCTTCCTGTCTTAAGATGTGCAAATCTAACTTTTTTGTTCTTGGCCAAACTCTCAAAAGCCAAACATGGTACCAGCCTTGCCTCAAACAAACAAACAACAACAACAAAAGACCTTTACCTCTCATCAAGCAGAAATCAGAAGCTCTGCATTCTATTTAGCCTCACTTTGGCCATGACCTAGCTGGGAGACTGTGGGAATTCTGTCCAGCTGTCTGGAGTGGAAGAGAAGATGGTTTGAAACACCATCTAACCCCTATGACTCTAAAATCCTAAGACTCTAAAACCCTATGACTCCAGGCCAAAACAAGGATCAATAATTACAAGATCTTGTTCTGAAAAATAATTTAATATTGACTTAAAAAATGGGTCCTGAGAAGTCTTTGCTATAATGCCTTCTTCAAAGGAAAACCGTCAAATTCTGATTCTGACCTGAGGAGGGGTCTATGTTTTTTCTCATCAATCCTTTTAATGTAGTAACACCCCCACCTGCTGGAGTTTTAGCTTTTTGCTGTTAAAGGTGGGAGGTGGTGGTGGAGGTTTCATTGCTAAGTCATCTTGGATTATTGGGATCCCATGGACTGAGGCCCACCAGGCTCCTCTGTCCATGGGATTTCCCAGGCAAGAATACTGGAGCCATTTCCTACTCCAGGGGATCTTCCCTTCCCAGGGATTGAACCTGGGGATCCTACATTGCAGGCAGATTCTTTACCACTGTGCCACCAGGGTAGGAGGTGTTTGGTAAAGGTTCCAGGCCTCAGGGGCAAGCTGGGTTCCTCGAGGAGGGTTCCTCCTCTACCACATCCTTTTTTAAGGAAGGTGGAGCCCTGGGCTGAGAACTTTTTCTTTCACCCCTGGGAACTCATGGCGGGGCTGCCCTGGGTTGGAGGAATGACTAAGAACCCCCCTCCAGAAGTAGGCACTCAGCATGGATCAGACTTTCCTCACTTTTCTGTAAGATGATCTCCTGGCCCCTCCTCAGAACCTCAGTCCCAGCGATCCAGTGAATGCCTCTGGGACCAGAGTTCTGTGGAAACATAACCAGGAGTCTGACTACAGTGTGGGTTTGGCATGAGCAGAGGCAGGCTGGTGGGTGGAGGCCGTGGGAAGACCCAGGTCTCAGCCCCGAAGAGCTTCAATCGCCCTCCTTCAGCCTCTGGCCCTGTCACCTCTATCTCCAGGTGGGGGCACCTCGAAGTTGTTTAAGGAGCCCACTCCTCCTCTTCAAGACCAGGGGCCTGGGAATTCCCTGGCGGTCCAGTGGTTAGGACTCCATACTTTCACTGCCAAGGGCGTGAGTTCAATCCTTGTGTCAGGGACCTAAGATCCCACAAGCTTTGAGGCGCACCAAAAAAAGGTGCAGAGGCGGGGATGCTTCCCTGCTGGCTCAGTGGGAAAGCATCCGCATGCCAGTGCAGGAGATTCAGGTTCCACCCCTGATCCAGGAAGATCCCACGTGCTAAGGAGCAACCAAGCTTGTGCACAACTATTGAGCCTGTGCTCTGCAACCCGGGAGCCACAATGACAGAAGCCCATGCGCTCTAGAGCCCATGCTCTGCAACAAGAGAAGCCTGAGCACCACACTAGAGAGTAGCCCTCACTTGCAGCAACTAGAAAAAGTCCATGTGCAGCAACGAAGACCCAGTGCGGCCAAAAAAAAGACCAGAGGCCTTCCTCTCATTCCAGAATCAGGGAAGGCCGAGGCCTGGGTGTCTGTCCAGCCGCTGCTCCTTGCCCTGAGAGTCTCTACTCCCCACTCCAGGCCTCTGAGAATGGGAAATAGACAAGGCCGTTCAGCCTGGTGGGTCTGCAATGCTTATGTGTGTCTTTAATGCCTTGCATGCTGCATGTACAGTCCCCTGTCGATGGGGTTGAACCTGCAAAGCCACCCCACTTTCCTGCTCCATCACCAATGGAGACATTTTGGGGTCCTGTCGGGGGCAGCTATCTGAGCTCTGGGCTCCAGGGAGGGTACAGCCCCTTCAGGGCAAAAACGAACACCAGCAGTGCCTGAGAAGGGGCTGGCCAGCCTCTGAGGGCAGAA
>NW_011494695.1:125102-131568 GCF_000754665.1 Bison bison bison | reverse complement strand
GCGGTGCGGGAGAGGGGGCGGCCCAGCCTCTGAGTGCAGAATAGAGGCTCCAGGGCCACGTGGATTAGATGCCCTTCCCCCAGGCTCCCTGCCCATGCCTGGGGGAGCCCCCAACCTCTGCGATTCAGCTCTGTCCCACACCCATTCCCCTATACATTGTGCCCCCAGCTTCAGGGCCCAATCCCACTGCAAAGCCCACCCAGCTGGGCCCACCGAGGCAAGGCAAACAGATGAAAACATCCCCATGGGCTGCATGGTGACTGACAGCGCACAGCTCTTCCAGGCTTGCCCAGCGCAGCCCACCCCCTGCTCTTGAGTCAGCTGGAGAAGCTGCTAAAGAGTCTGACAAGCACCCGTGGGTACGCACTGGGTGGGCGGTGTCTCTGCTATCCCTCTCAGAGGTCATCTTTCCACTGTCCCTCCTTTCCCACCACCCCATCAGGACTTCTCCATTTCACAGGGGAATGTCAGGGTCCTTCTCAGCTGCTTTGGCACTGTTTACCAAAAGTCAACAGTCAGCAAAGAGCTGTACAAGGCAGTGTTCAAGAGACAAAGTAGTTTGCCCAGCTCTCAAAGAAATGTGACTCAGATATATCACTGACATCCTAGATCACATCCAGATTCCCTTCCTTTGCCTTCATTTTTTTTTTTTTTTGGCTCCTGCATGGTCCAGCATATCTCTTCTAGCTGAGACACTCCCAGTCAAGCCCTTGGCTGTCCTTGAAAGGGACTCTGCTGCTGCTGCTAAGTCACTTCAGTCGTGTCCAACTCTGCGCGACCCCATAGACGGCAGCCCATCAGGCTCCCCCATCCCTGGGATTCTCCAGGCAAGAACACTGGAGCGGGTTGCCATTTCCTTCTCCAATGCATGAAAGTGAAAAGTGAAAGTGAAGTCGCTCAGTCGTATCTGACTCTTAGCGACCCCATGGACTACAGCCTACCAGGCTCCTCCATCCATGGGATTTTCCAGGCAACAGTACTGGAGTGGGGTGCCATTGCCTTCTCCGTGAAAGGGACTCTAAATAATGCTAGAAAGTATATAGTTTGCTGTGGATTACAGCATCCAAGGTAAGGTGTGGAGAAGGACACAGCAGCCCAGTCCAGTATTCTTGCCTGGAGAATCCAATGGACAGAGGACCCTGGTGGGCTATGGTCCATGGGGTTGCAAAGATTCAGACATGACTGAAGCAACTTGGCACGACACAGCAATGGAAGATGAGCATATGGAGTCCCTGTAGATATGGGCATACCTGTCCTCAGGTACACCCATCGCTTTAGAGAGACAAAAAGCTATCATGTACATTTCTCCTATTGGATCCTTAACCACTGTCCTAGGAAAGGAAAGGGCAGAGGAAGTAGGAGGCAAGATAAAGGTTCACGGACTTTGGAGAAGGTACTATTCAAGATCAAGGTCTCTTGGCCCTGCATAGCTTGGATGGAAGTGTCACTTTAAGGATCCACTGAAACCAAGGATCAGCCTTCAGGAAACCCTCACATTGGGTCCGAAGTGTGCATCTAGAGTGGTGTCTGTCCATTTCCCCAGGCCCTGGATTCCTGGAGAGCCCACACTAGAGCCCATATGCCTTAGAAGAGGGTAAACAGCTTGAGCCTTTACCCAGATGGTAGATTTCAGAGCCCCCAGAATACTATGTGCTGGTACCATTTTTTTAACTTGGCTAGAAAACTCTATTCGTTGAAACTTGGCTTGGAGGCTCGCTATTCTCTGGCAGTCTCTCCAAGTTTCTACATGGAGCCCTTCATAATGGAAATAAGCCCTGGAAAAGAGTGTTAGAACTAGATAAGCTGACTTCCCTCGTAAACACTGTAGGAAGGACCCTGGTTGGAGAGACATCCATTTCTGGACTCAGTGGTCTGCCAAATGAAATCTCCAGCATCACTGCTCAGTTAGTGGCAGAGGGAAAAAACAAACAGGTTTCTGCTTAGCCTCAACACCTTTCCCCATATAACCACCCAGGTAGGTCAAGCTCTTTAATGAAGTCAGTAACTGAATTTTAGCAAGCATCTCTGATGATTTGAGAAAGTCTGTCTGAATTGGTGTATTACATAGGATACTAATAATTAATACTGAGTCCTAACCATGTGTCCTAACCACCAGTTACATGGATTGACTCATTTAATTCTCACAATGACTCTATGATGTAAGAACACTTTTAATTCCCATTCTATAGATGAGAAAACTGAGGCACACATTACGTAGTGAGGCAACCAGAAAGAAGCCTGGGCAGTCTGCTTCCAGACCCTTATACAACCACTGGAAACATAGCCTGTGCCCCTGGGTATAATTCTCTCTTGCTGGACAAACTGAGCCCTAGAGCAGGTAGGTAGCTTCTTTGACACTGGAGTCAGGGCCAATGGCTCCATGTTCCAGACCCCAAAACTTGTGGGGCTGCTTGGGGCAACAGCCACACCCGTGCCGACCCAGAATCCAGTGACCCCAACAGAATTTCCTTACTGGCATCCACTGTTCTGTCTCCTTTCTCTCCTTTCTCCCCTTTTGGGCCTCGATCACCTAGAACAGAGGAGGAAAACCCACATTAGAAATGGAAATAAATCCACATGGTGAACAAAGTCTTATCTGCAGGAGACATTAACCCCAAACCAGAGAAATGCTGAGGCAGGAGCCCGCAGACCTGCAAGGCATGTATGGCAGGAAGGGTAAGAGCTTGAGTCAGTTATGCTGTCTGTCCAGTCCTCCTTGGGAGCAGGGTGGGTGGGCACCAAGCCGAGACATTTCCTTCCCTCTTAATTAAAACACAGAGGACCATCGCAGCACGGACTTAAAGGAGTGCATGGTATCCCATAGGGAGCAGACAAAGAAAAGATATTCCTACTAAATAGCCAAAATTTTAGAAGCTTAAATCCAAGGTTGCTCTAATAAGCATGCAGGAAGAAAAGGAAGCAGGGAGGGTCTTCAGTTACAAGGAGAAACATAGGTTCTACATAGGGCAGATTTTTTGGTGAAGGAGGTTATACAACACGAGGGAGTTTCCAGGGAATTGTGGCATTTCCTTCCTAGGATATGGTTAAAAGAACAAAGCTCTTTTCTCAGCTAACATCTCACTCTACAAAGAAGTTGAAAGGTCCTGACACCACTCAAGGGGACATTAAAAAGACCAGGGGATTCCATCCAAGTGCCTCCAGAAAATCAACTACAAATCAAAAGCTTATGGCAAATTCTCTCATGAAAAAAAGGAAGCCAGCAAGTTCCAGGGGAAGATGCCTTGTGTGATCCAAGTTTTGGAAAAAAAAAAAACAAAACAACAAAGGCAACCATATATGTAAATATGAATGTGTTTTTGGAAAAAAGTCTGGCAGGATGTGCTCCAAAGTGTTTGCAGTAGTTACTCTGAAGAGTAAGCACCTAAGAGACCATGAAGGAGGGCACTCACTGTATACTTTAGACTTTATGCATTTCTGTATTGTTGAATTGTTTTTAGTAAGCATGCGCTGCTTTTGTAATGTGTTTTAAAAATCAATTTTTAAAAATGTGGATATAAGAGGAAGGAAAACCTCAGTCTGTTTAATCACCAGGCAGAAAGTAAAATAAAAATTCCCAGTGATCCAAGATCAACAGGTCATCCTTGATGTGGGGTGAGAACAAGGGAGGAGGCAAAGGCCAGGGAAAGTGTCAGATTTCTTCTGCAATGGTGCTAGGAGGTTTGGAGACTCGAAATGAACATGCAAAGATGGGCTCCCCTGAAAATGAACAAGGTGACTATTAACATGAAGGAAAACAAGTCAGAAGAAACACTATTGACAGTGGAAATCTGAGAACTGTTTAAAGTTTTAACTATTTGGGGGACCAAAAGAATATGACAAACTGTAAGGAATCTGGCCGTCCTGGGGGCAGGGGCTAGCCTGGGTTTGCAGTCTCTGTTCTCCTGACCTGGTTTCCTCTCATTACGTCACTGAACTGCAAGCACAGGAACACGCCCTTGCATTTCTATAGTGCTTTAGAATTTACTGCGTTTTCACTCATATGCATTACATGTAACCCTCATGAGAGCCCTGTGAAATATGGCATCATGAGGATTTCTAGTTTGGGGATGCAGAAACTGATGATTAAGGGGAATTCCCTGGTGGTTCAGTGGTTAGGACCCCACGCTTCCACTGCAGGGGGCATGGGTTCCATCCCTCATCCAGGAAGTAAGATCTCGCATGTCACATGGCATGGCCAAAAGGAAGAAAAGAAGCAGATGCTTAAGGAGATTCAGTGACTTGCTCAAGGTTACTCAGCGGGTCAGTGGCAGAACCAGAATTTGAGCCCAGTCCATAGTCCAGTGCCCAAGTTGGTGTTCAGGGGCGGGTGGTAAGCAAGCATGCTCTGAGATGCAGTGTTACCTTTGAAGCCACGCATGCCCATTGGCCCAGTAGCTCCCAGCTTCCCTTCATCACCCTTGGGGCCGGGCAGTCCTGGGGTCCCTCTCTCCCCTGGCAGACCTAGGGGAGACAAGAAAGTTTTGGGGCCTCAGACTCAGAACTGGAAGGGCCCTCAGTGACCACTGTCTGGCTCAACCATGCATCTTCCTGTTGCCTCTGCTTCTTGATTTTTTTCAGTTAAAGATGCTGCAAAAACAGATCTCAAAAGGCCAACACAAACTCTCCCCGTCAGCACCTTTAACCCAATGAGTCTGGATCCCTCCCCAAGAAAGGTCCAAGTCTATTGTGAGCAATGTCGGAGGTGCCAAACTCATTTGGGCGAGCTCTCTTTAGCTCTACCTACGCTGGAGATTTAGAGTTGCAAAAAAATCTTGAGCCTTTTGAATGTGCCAGGCACTTTCCTGAACGCTTTTTATTAAGTATCTTATTTAATTCTGCCCATAATCTGAGGTGTTATTCCACCTGTATTACCAATGAGAAAACTGAGGCCCAGAGAGGTGAGGCAACCTGCCCAAGGTCACACAGCAGATACTGTTGGAGACAGGATCTTAGCCCTAATGGGTTGGCTTCATCTCATGCTGGATGAAAAGGGCTTATTGGTACTTAGGGTAGGAAGAAGATGAAATCACTCCTCATTCCATAGAAAAAAAAAAATAGAAAGGTCCCTTCCCTGCAACAAACACAGGGAAGTGTAGAGAAGGGGATGGCAGGCTGACAAGGAGGGAGGAAGTCCAAAAGCTCAATAATTGGGGTGAGACAGGCTGTTGATCTATCAGGCCCCAGGGCTCCTGGCCCCAAGGCCCGTGACACCAGCTGCAGGTCACCATAGAGACCAGAAGTCAACAATTGCTTTTACCCAGTGAGGCCTCCACCCCTGGAGGCCTGACCTAAGCCCAAAGTTATCTCTGCAAAGCAGGGCACTCTGATTAACTAATTAATTGTTCTTTCCTGCTTTGAATGTTAGTTCGTTTTCTTTGACCTTTTTCCAAGACATGAAGAAATCTGCCTTTCACTTATGATTTCTCTACAGCAAACACCAAATGACCAGGGTCCCAAGAGGGTGGAAAGACCTCAGAAAAGGGCTTGATTCCTTTCCCCTCCGCCCCCTAACATAACATTCCTGTAGGCCAACAGCCCTGCTGTCATGGAATTCTGAATCTCATGCACGATATGCCCAGGGGTCCCCCATCCCATCACTGACTGAGGAAGAAAAAGACTGCTCTGGAAGCCCTTGGGGATCCTTAACTTCTGAGTTTAGGGAGCTGCGCTGAGAGGCGGAGGCCAGGAGTAAAGGCCAGGCTGTGAGCTCCGCCTCCACCAGCCTCTGCCTCCTCCCCTGTTTGCAGCCTCCTTAGAGATTTAGGAAGGAGAGGGTTTGGAGGTGTGATTCCTGACATAAATAAGCAGATACCTTTCCCCTGATAAGCCTCCCCTTTTCTTACATCACTTAGAATAGGGGTCCCCAACTTCCAGGATCTAATGCCTGATGATCTGAGGTGGAGCTGAAGTAATAATAATAGAAAAAAAGTGCACAGTAAATTTAAAGCACTTGACTCATCCCGAAACTATCTCCCCACCTCACCGTTCAAGGAAAAATTGTCTCCCATGAAATCGGTCCCTGGTGCCGAGAAGGTTGGGGACTGCTGACTTAGAAGACTCTAAGTGTGTGCATGCTCAGTCATTTCAGTTATGTTTGACTCTTTTCGACCTATGGACCATAGCCTTCCAGGCTTCTCTTGTCCATGGGATTCTCCAGGCAAGAATACCAGAGAGGGTTGCTGTGCCCTCCCCCTGGGGATCTTCCCAATCCAGGAAATCAAACTCATGTCTCCTTCGTCTCCTGCCCCCTGGGAAGCCCCAAGAAGACTCTACACTCTCCTAGAAAAATGCTGTTCACAGCAGAGGCTCCAGAATTGACAGGCTGGGATGCAAAGTTTGATAAGGCAATGGAACAGGAACTCCTGAGACAAGGCATCGAAGGAGAACACATTCTTTCCAGAAGGTCCCAAAGTACCCTCCCTGTCAGCTACTGGACCTTCCAGGCTGTCACTAGGGCAGGTAGCAG
>NW_011494695.1:110184-125002 GCF_000754665.1 Bison bison bison | reverse complement strand
GAGAGGACGGGTGTCTACTGACTGGGGTGGTTTCCGCAGGAGCAAGGGGTCAAGTGCTGGGGACCCAGGAAATGCCGAGGGGGTGTGGCATACTTGAAGGGTTGCTCTGGATCAGAGGACGCCCTTGATTCCTTCCGATGATCCTGGTCTCAGGGGCCCTGACCTGGGGTTCAGGGAGCTGTAAGACTCCTGTGCACTCTTGTCCTTCAGATCCTGGTACTTGCTATGGAAAAGGATTTGCTCCATCTTAGTGTTACACTACTTAAAAAATGTTTTAAGCTTTCCAAATCAGAAAGAACTTATATATTTTTCTAACTGACTTATATTAACAGCAGGGCTTTCCTGGTGACTCAGATGGTAAAGAATCCGCTTGCTACATGGAAGCCTGGGTTTGATCCCTGGGTGGGGAAGAGCTCCTGGAGGAGGGCATGGCAACCCACTTCAGTATTCTTACCTGGGAAATCCCATGGACAGAGGAGCTTGACAGCTACAGTCCACATGGTCACAAAGAGTCGGACACGACTGAGAGACTAAAACACACCACGTTACACCAACAACCTCTTAGTCTTTTAACAGAACAGGGCGTCTGAAGCTGAGTCAATTGGGGACTGTCCTGAGAGCCCCATCACCGACATCAACAATAAAACAGAAAGTCAGGGATGGATGGGAGAGCCCCTTCCCTTCCTGGTATGTCCAGGTCCCTCCCGGGGCCTCCATTACCTCGAAGTCCAGGTAGTCCAGGGATTCCAGGCTCGCCTTCTTTCCCTGCATCCCCCGGATCACCTTTGGGGCCCGGTGGTCCTGAAAGGGTGACAAACGGCACTCAGGTTAGAGGACAGCTTTCTGGAGCAGGTCGCCTGCCGAGGAAACAAAAACCCCCTCTGCGGAGCTTCCCTGGTGGGTCAGCTGTTAAGAATCTGTCTTGTGATGCAGCCACACGGGTTTGATTCCTGGTCAGGGAACTAAGGTTCCACATGATACAGAGCAGCTAAGCCCTCAGGCCACAACTACTGAGCCCACAGGCCACAGTGAAAGATTCCGTGTGCTGCAACTAAGACCCGATGCAGCCAAATAAATATTAAAAAGAAAAAAACCCTCACTCCTACAGAAAGGAAGTGTCAAAAATATGCTTTGGAGGCACATGGGGCTCTACTTAGTCCACCTTTGTATGTGTGTGTGTTGTGGGTGGGGGAGGCAGAAATCGGGGAAACCTTCCTGGAAGAAGTAACATCCACAGTGAAATTGCAAGGAGAAACAGAAGTGGCTAAGTAAAGGGAGGAGTGGGAGTGTGTTATGGACTGAATGTCTGTGGCTCCCTCTTCCCAACATCAAAGGTATGTGTTGAAGCCCTACCCTCCTATGTGATGGTATTTGGAGTTGGGGCCTTTTGGGAGGTGATTAAGGTTAGATGAAGTCATGAGGGTGGGGCCCCCATAATGGGATTAGTGCCCTTATAAGAAGAGACCTCTGAGAGCAGTCTCTCTCCCTCCCTTCCTCACACTTGTACTGGCAAGCATGCTTTCTCTTCTATAGGAGGATGTGGCAAGAAGGCAGCCATTGCCAGGATGAAGGCTTGCATCTGAACCCAATCCTGGTCTCAGACTTCCAACTTCCAGAACTGTGAGAAGGAAAACTCTGCCTTTTAAGCCACCCACCCAGTCTGTGGTATTGTTGTTTAGTTGCTATGTTCTGATTCTCTGTGATCCCATGGACTACAGCCCGCCAGGCTTCTCTGTCCATGGGATTTCCCAGGCAAGAATACTGGAGTGGGTTGCCGTTTCCTTCTCCAGGGGATCTTCCCGACTCAGGGATCAAACCCAAGTCTCCTGAATTGGCAGCTGGATTCTTTATCACTGAACCACCAGGGAAGCCCATGGTATTGTTATAACAGCCTTAACTATCTTAGACACAGTGAAAGGGGAAAGTTCCAGGCAGAGAGAACAATCCCCATAAGAGCTTAAAGATCTGTGAGAGTTGGTAGGATTGGAAGCCAGGGGGACACATGATGGGGTAAGAAGGGTGAGAAAGTAGAGGGTCTTTGAGGCCTGGTGCAAGTGTTGAACTTGACCCCGAGGGCACCAGAAGCCACAGGAGGGACCTGAAATACAAGTGTGGCCAGATCTGCACACAAGGAAGAGTGCTCGGGCTGCGGTATTGGAAAAGGGATGGGAACAGGGGGAAATAAAGGCAGGGAGGCTAAGGAGGAGGTTGCACCCAGCTGAGAGGTAGGGGAGCCCTGAATTAGGGAAGTAGCCATGAGGAGGGATGTCAGTGGCTGTTAAGAAGTAGAAGAGATAGACCTTGGCTAATGTAGGTGAAAGCAGAGGAGGCAGCCAGGATCAGGTTCAGATTTCTAGCTTGAGCACCTGGATGGAAGAAGGGGTTTCTAAATGCTCCCTGGTGGGGTCTCCTTCCACGGTGAGGCTCCAGCATGGCAGGGATTCTAGCCTGTGTGATCCGACTCAGTCCACACATTCTGGGTTCAGATGACCACACAGCCAGCTAATGAGTGAGGGAGCCGTGGATCAGCTCAGGGCTGTCTGGCCCCATCAACCCGGCCTCACTCATCATGCTAGACGTCACATCATTCCCAGAAGAGACCTGTCCCTTCATGCCCTGCAGCCTGCTATTCCCAGGCTGGTGAGCCAGGGGGCCCTCCCCATCAATCTCCTATCACTACCTGCCCCACCAAGGCTGCTCATTGCCACTCTCGTGGCCAAGCCTTCTCTGATCCATCATTCCTGCCACATGTGGGCAGGGCCTGTTTGAACACATGTCCTTGATACAATCTGATGCTTATCCCACACTGCTATGTCCTGTAGTCACAAGTGTACATGTTCTCTTTTTCCCAAGAAAATGGCCAGCTCCCCGAGACAGGACCACACCCTTGGCATCCCTGTACTGGCTGTGAAGACCCAGATTCTAAACTCTCCATTCTGGCTGCTCAGTGAGACAAAAAAGAGGACCAAGGAAAATGCCCCAACTGTACTGCGCTGGGTCAAACTGTCCCTGCCAATTTCAGGTCCACCCGGGGTCTCAGAATACGACTTTCTTTGAAAAGAGAGTCTTGGCTGCTGTAATTAATTAAAATGAGGTCAGACTGGAGTAGGGTGGGTCCTAACCCAATTTCTGGTGTCCTGACAGACAGACACACGGGCAGAAGGCCAGGTGACCATGGAGGCCGAGGTTGGAATGACACGTCTACAGGCCAAGGAACACCACGGATAGCCAGCAACATCAGAAGTAGAGAAAGAGGCCAAGAAAGATCCTCCCCCAGAGCTTTTAGAGGGAGGATGGTCCTGTGCACACCTGGATCTCAGACTTCCAGCCTGCGGAACAGTGAGAGAATCGATTTCTGTTGTTTCAAGTCACCCAGGGGCTTCCCTGGTGGCTCAGTGGTAAAGAACCCTCCTGCCAATGCAGGAGACTTGGGTTCAATCCCTGGATCAAGAAGATCCCCTGGAGGAGGAAATGGCAACCCACTCCAGTATTCTTGCCTGGGAAATCCCATGGACAGAGGAGCCTGGTGGGCTACAGTCCATGGGGTCGCAAAGAGTTGGACATAACTGAGTAAACAACAAAAAGCCACCCAAGTTGTGCTGCTCTGCCATGCAGCCCTAGGAAACCGAAACATGTATACTCGCCCCCTAGCAGTCATGCTTGCTCAATAAATACTTGCCGAATGAACGAGTATATGAGATCAGAGGGTGTTAAGACACACAAAACAGCCAGGCGGCCAAGATCAAGATGTACTGATACATTCCCAAAGTTGGCACTGTCCTCAGACCCTAACCAAAGTTGACAGCGGTTTAAGAATCCAATGGCATGAGAACAGAGGAAAAAAGGAATCAACAATTGAAAAGTGCACAAATCATTAAACAAGGCATGGATCATGTGAGGAGGACCGCGGTTTGTAATCATCTTCCTCTCTTCACCAGGGCTTCCCTGGTGGCTTGGCCGGTACAGAATCCGCCTGCAATGTGGGAGACCTGGGTTCGATCCCTGGGTTAGGAAGATCCCCTGGAGAAGGGAACGGCTATCTAATATCTACTACTATCTACTCCAGTATTCTGGCCTGGAGAAACCTATGGACTGTACAGTCCAAGGGGTCGCTAAGAGGCGGACACGACTGATCCACTTTCACTCCTCTTTTATAGGAAGAAAAACAAAGTAAGACTGGCCATGGGGACCTCAGCTTCCAGACAATAGGACCGAGACACCACACCTGTCAGGAACACGCCTAAGATTATACTGCAGAGAAAGAGAGGGGGAAGAAGCAAGTGAGCTTTATAATGCCTACGCCAGCAATCCCCTGGCCAGGTCAAGGCTGCAGCAAAGGTTGCTGACAGCAGTTCCTGAATCTCTGTCATCACAGTCACAGGGCTGTCACCCTCTCCTGCCCCCAGACCACTCCACCCCTTCTCACTCTTCCCTGCTCCTTCCTGCCCTCCTTCCTGCCCTAGGAAACTCAGCACCCTGGGCTCAACCAGGTCACTGATGCTAGAGACCACGTCCTCCATTTCTTCTATTCACTCCAAGGTGGGTGTGACCCAACACATGGACCTTCCCAGCAGCAGTTCTGGCAAAAACAGGATGCTATCTCTTGGACTAACTCTGATGGAGAGGCATCAAGGAGACAGACATCACTTGGAAGGTGGGATTTGAGGATGGAGATCTTGGGTTCAAATTCTGGGTCTGTAAAATCTAAGTAGAAATTCCTTCCTCAGGTATTTGCAGTGAGGAGTAAGGGAACTCAGTGACATGGTGGATATAAACGGGCTTGAGAACCTGTGAGTGGCAAGACTGTCTCTGACCACTTGTACCCTACTCTTCAAAATGCTTCATCAGAACTATGCTGAGATTACTGAGGATGGCTATTAGAATAGCCCCATCTGAAACCCCCCTGCCAGTTCAATAAGAGCCAGATTCTAAACATATCCTACACGTGGATAGAGTTTTTAAGATACAACTAAGTGCTTAGTGTGGGCTTCCCTGGAGGCTCAGTGGTAGAGAATCTGCCTGCCAATGTCTGGGTTGGGAAGATCCCCTGGAGAAGGAAATGGCAATCCACTCCAGTATTCTTGCTTGGGGAATCTCATGGAAAGAGGAGCCTGGTGGGCTATACTCCATGAAGTCGTGACGAGCCAGACATGACTGAGAGACTAAACAACAACAGCAAGTGGTTAGTGAAGACCTTTACTAGAGATTAACTGGGAAGAAGCAAGGGTGGCTAGTAAAGGCAGGTGCTGATTTCCAGGGCTTAGTCGTGTCCTCGGGTGGTACTAGCCAGGCTGACTCAGAGGAGCCTGGAATGTGGCCAGTCTGGGTCTCAAGGGGCCAGGCTGTCTGGAGCTCTGAGGACCAAGCACTTCTTCAAATCAGCGCTGACTGCTGGTGATGCATTCTTGAGATCTATTTGTTCCTGTTCAGTCGCTAAGTCATGCCTGATTCTTTGCGACCCCATGGACTGCAGCACACCAGGCCTCCCTGTCCCTAACCAGCTCCCAGAGTGTGCCCAAGTTCATGTCTATTGAGTTCGTGATGCCATCCCACCGTCTCATCCTGTTACTTCCTTCTCCTCCTGCCCTCAATCTTTCCCAGCATCAAGGTCTCCTCCAATGAGTCAGCTCTTTGCATTAGGTGACCAAAGTATTGGAGTTTCAGTTTCAGCATCAGTCCTTCCAATGAACACCCAGGACTGATCTCCTTTAGGGTGGACTGGTTTGATCTCCCTGCTGTCCAAGGGACTCTCAAGAGTCTTCTCCAACACCACAGTTCAAAAGCATCAATTCTTCGATGCTCAGCTTTCTTTACAGTCCAACTCTCACACCCATACATGACTACTGAAAACCTAACTCAGGATCTGACTACTCAGGACCTGACTTGATGTCATGTTCTCAGGAAGCCAGGCTGACAATCTGGAGCTTGCTTGGACTCCTCCCTTTCCTCTGCCCCACCCCCTTCACAGCTCTCATCCAGGTGATTCCCGAGGCTTGTCTCTCCCTCCTTCCTTCCTGTCTCCTTCATAGGGGTGGAGCCCTTTCTGGCTCCAGCTTCTCTCAATGACCCACTGTTGCTGTCCAATTGATCCCATCAAAATCAGGTGAACTCAGAGCCCTCGGAAGCCCCTCACACTACAACGAGCAGCCCTCTCTGTTGGAGACTCCTGCAAATCATTCCCAACCTGACCCCTTCTGCAAACTCACAGTCTGATGCTTCTCGATACAAACTCTCCTCCACCTCAGCCAAAGCTTTCTCCTCATGGTGTCCCCAAATACTAGCCAAGTCCTTTCCCTTCTCAGAGGCCCGTTGCTCTCAGCTCTGAAGCTCACCTTCACACTCACCCCTCTGATCTCAGAGGGCACCAGGGCGGAACCCCCACATTTCAGAGCTGGGAGGAGCCACGAGCATCACTGTGCACAGATTCCCCAGGGAAGCATCCAAGACTGGACAGGCCACTCTGTATCCACGTGCCTGTCACTGTCACTCCTCTCAGACTGTGGTCCCCAAGGAGAAGAGGCCTACCTGTGGGGCTAGAGCCCCGCTCTCCATGGCCCTGGGCCCCACATAGCATCCAGCACATAAGTGAGATTCAAGGAATGACTTCTGGGGAGTCATGGAAGCTGCTATATGGTGTAAGCCATCCCAGTGGTCCCTGCATGAGCATTGTTTTTAATTTTATTGTAGTATAGTTGATTTATAATGCTGTGCTAGTTTCTTCTATTTAGCAAAGTGACTCAGTTATATATCTATAATATTTTTATATTTACAATATGCCAACAAAGTCTGTCTAGTCAAAACTATGGTTTTTCCAGTGGTCATATATGGATGTGAGAGTTGGACTATAAAGAAGGCTGAACACTGACAGGATCAATCAGACAGCAACAGTGGGAAAGAGAGAGAAGCTGGAGCCAGGAAGGGAGGCCGGGAGGACCCCGATGAGGGAGGCAGTGAGGAAGGAGGGAGAGACAAGCCTCGGGAATCACCTGGATGAGAGCCATGAAGGGGGTGGGGGCAGAGGAAAGGGAGGAGTCCAAGCAAGCTCCAGATTGTCAGCCTGGCTTCCGGAGAACATGACATCAAGTCAGGTCCTGAGTAGTCAGATCCTGAGTTAGGTTTTCAGTAGTCATGTACAGGTCTGAGAGTTGGACTGTAAAGAAAGCTGAGCATCGAAGAATTGATGCTTTTGAACTGTGGTGTTGGAGAAGACTCTTGAGAGTCCCTTGGACCGCAAGGAGATCAAACCAGTCCATCCTAAAGGAAATCAGTCCTGAATATTCACTGGAAGGACAGATGCTGAAGTTGAAACTCCAACACTTTGGCCACCTGATGCGAAGAACTGACTCATTGGAAAAGACCCTGATGCTGGGAAAGACTGAAGGCAGGAGGAGATGGGGACGACAGAGGGAGAGATGGTTGGATGGCATCACTGACTCAATGGACATGAGTTTGAGCAAGCTCTGGAAGATAGTGAAGGACAGGGAAGCCTGGCGTGCTGAAGTTCATGGGGTCACAAACAGTCGGACACAACTTAGTGACTGACCTGAACTGATATATTTCATACTTTCCATTACAGTTTACCACAGGATACTGAATATAGTTCCTGTGCTACAGAGTAGGCCCATGCTGTTTATCCATTCTATACCTAATACTTCTCATCTGCTAATCCCAAACTCCCAATCCATCCCTCCCTGCCTCCCCCTCCCCCGGGCAACCACAAGTCTGTCCTCTGTATCTCTGAGTCTGTTTCTGTTTCATAGACATGTTGATCCGTATCATACTTCAGATTCCACATGTAAGTGACATCATATGATATTTGTCTTTCTCTGTCTGATTTACTTAGTATGATCATCTCTAGGCCCATTCATGTTCCTGCAAATGCATTTTTTCATTTTCTTTGAGTAACATTCGGATGAGTTTTAAGATTCTCACCATCTACGCCATCTCATCTTTTCTATCACTGGAGCAGGTCGGAAAAGAAGTAAGCTGGGACAGGAGGAGCAGAGTCCACTTCTCCTCAATCATAGGAACAGACCAGAGTCCCTCACTGTGCTTCTGGCCTGGTGTCAACATTCTTCTCCCAGCTCCTGCCACAGAGGACAGGGGAAGAGGGAGCAGAGCAGTCCCATGCCTAGGTCCCTGCCTGTCCACCGGTCTAGCCCACCCCCCAGCGCAATTCTGCACTCACCCGACTGCCCTGAGCCGCTTCAGCTGGAAGCATCTCCAGCTCAGAACAAAGGATTTGGGGACTGGGGAGAAGGCCTTCTCCTGGTGGCACAGATGGTAAAGAATCCGCCTGCAAGGTGGGAGACCTGGGTTCGATCCCTGGGTCGGGAAGATCCCATGGAGGAGGATATGGCTACCCACTCCAGTATTCTTGCCTGGACAACCCCATGGACAGAGAAGACTGGCAGGCGACAGTTCACGGGGTCGCGAGGAGTCGGACACAACTGAGCGACTGAGCAGAACTGGGCAGAAACACCAGGATTCTTCTGAGGATCAGCCAGCGGGAAGGGAAAGACAATTCATTCTCCCTTCCCGGATCCTGGAATGAGAGATGCAGTGGGGGACCCGTGGGTGCTGGAATCTAGACAATGACCTGCCAAGAACAAATGTTCACTGATAGCTGATGCGGCGGGCCTAAAGCCAGCGAAACAGTGACCCGAGACTGTAATGTAAACACTCCAGCAGAAGTATGCTAATCCCAGGCCGGCTGCTGGAGGTGGGGTCCCGCAAGTAATGGCTCTGCTTCCACTTCCCTGATGTCACTGGGGCTCCGGATTCTCGTCACTGACGTTTACACTGACATTTACACTGTCGTGAGCTCTCGAGCCTCATTTCGTGCACCCTCTCTGGGGCCCCAAGTATATGCACCAGGCTGTGGCCAGCCTGCAAAGCCAGCTTTCCCCAGAGCCTCAGGCAAAGGGTCAGTGGGCAAGGCTGGGTGCAACCAATGACTTCCACAGCATGCATTCCCCTCCTGTCCCAGCAGGACCTCACCTCACCTGTGCTCTGACTGTTCCAATGAAACAGAGACGATGAGACAGTGACAGTGTGAACGAGGAGAAGCTTAAAGCTCATTCAAGGGACTTCCCTGGTGGTCCAGTGGTTAAGAATCCGCCTGCCAACGCAGGGGACATGCATTCAATCCCTGGTCTGGGAACAAAGATCCCACATGTCACAGGGCAGCTAAGCCCGTGTGTCACAACTACTGAAGCCCCTGCACCCTAGAACCTGTGCTCCAAACAAGAGAAGCCACATGAGAAACTCACCCACTGCGACTAGAGAAAGACTGCACACAGCAACGAAGAGCCTACAGAAGACGCAGGGTAGCCAAAAATAAATAAATTCTTAAAAAAAAAAGAAAGCTCATTCAAATATTATCTGCTCCATTCCCCTCCCAGCAGAGCTGGATGTGGAAGGTGAAACAATAGAGCCCCCTGCCACTCGCTGTGAGGGGAGGCGGAGACACAGTCCCTACATACGAATATTTGTTGAATGGGACTCTCTACTAGATGGTCTATTTTTTTCCTTGAAAAAGCAGCCCACAGATAAGTATGCTTTGCCAACTTGCTTTCATGAATTGAGAGATGAATTTTCTAGCCCAGCAGGGCCACTGGCTGGGGATTTGATGTCAGCAGGTCATTTCTCTGCTCTGAGCTTCCAGGGCCTTAACTACAAAATGAGGGATGGGCTAGTTGATTTCAGAGCCCATCTGTCACTCTAACCTTCTGGGAGTCTACGAACATCCATGTAGCGAACAGAGCCTGCTGCAGCTGAACACATGGCTGCAGAGTCTTGCCGTCAGGCCCCTGCTCACACACTGCCCCTCCTGGGAGCCTCCCCTCTCTGGTTAGCTTTCCTTCTCCTGGAACGCCTCACCTGCCTGATCATCTAGGTTCTCTGCTTCTTTCAGCACCGCAGAGAGATTTCAACAGACCTGATCAGTGCTGAGAATGCAAAGCAGGAAACAGAGAGCACCACGGTGAATGTACACAAAAGACAAGCCAGAGGCAAAACCCGTAGAAAACTGTGGAACAAAGTGAGAGAATGCAACCATTTGGGGTCATGCTCAAGAATAACATAAACAAGTTCATATATATAAAAATATACACAGTGGAGCATTTGTGGATTCTGAGCCAGGAAAAGGCAGAGTGGGAGGGTGTGCGGTGTGTGTCTGTGTTTAAAGACTGAGTGGAACTGAACAAAACTAGTCAACAAAAGCCACTCAGACCACAATATACAAATTCAGCAAAGCTTATCTGCTAAAAATCCCTTATCCAAAAGCCAGGGTAGAGTTTTGTGTTGTTGCAGTTACATGGTAATTATATTCCGCTATGCCAAAGGGAACTCTCTTTAATCACACCATTTGGGTCCCCAGCAACTTCCCCAGCAACCATGAGAGAGGGAGGAGGGACAGGGAGACACAGCACAGTGGAGGTCCTGGGAGGGGCAGGGGCCGAATGGTGCTCATCTCTGAAGAGCCAGCAGCCCATCAAGAATGCAGAGCTTGGGATGTCCCCTGTGGCTCAGCAGTAAAGAATCCTCCTACCAATTCAGGGGGTTTGATCCCTGGTCCAGGGAGATTCCACATGCCACGGGGCAACTAAGCCCTCATGCTGCAACTACTGAGCCGTGCTCTAGAGCCTGTGCTCCGAAACTAGAGAAGTCACCACAGTAAGTCCGTGCACCACAGCGGACAAAGCCCGGTGCAGCAACGAAGACCCAGCACAGCCCAAAGTAAATAAATAAATACGAATTTTAAAAAGATGTGAAGCTTGAAGACTACAAGGCAGTCCTGGGCAGAACTCAGAGGAAATTTCGGTATAAAGGAAGCAAGGGTGGAACTTAGTTTCAGAACCAAAGAAAGACCGCTCGGAGGATTCCACTGGAAGAACCATGGCAAATGGGTGATCTGGAGCTGTTTTAGCTTGAGCCAAAAGGAGAGTGGACTCAGAAACTAAGAATGTGAAATGCTTGATAAGGCCAAGGAGGCTGCACCAGCAAGAAGCACGGGGACATCATCTGTGGACCGGAAGAGGAAGGGAGGGGGAGTGCCTGGTGGAAAAGTGTTCCCTTGAAAGTGTTACTCGCTCAGTTGTGTCCGACTCTTTGGAACCCCATGGACTGTAGCCTGCCAGGCTTCTCTGTCCATGGGATTCTCCAGGCAAGAATACTAGAGTGGATTGCCATTCCCTTCTTCAGGGGATCTTCCTGACCCAGGGATAGAACCTGGGTCTCCTGCATCGGAGGCAGAATCTTTACCATCTGAGCCACGGGAAAGCCCCAACAGGAGTGACTACCTCCCAATATAGGGATAGACCTGAGGGACCACTCTCTCTTCTGTCTTCATGGCTCCTAGCCAGTCTCTCTCCACCCTGGAAAGTACCATAGTTAGTGACAAAAACATGCTTTTTTTGAGCCAGAAAGACCCACTTTGAACCTGGGCTTTGTCACTTTGTTACTTGCCAATTGTAATAAACATTGGGAAATTCATCAGTTTCTCAACTATAAAATGGGTTCAGGGACTTCCCTGGGAGTCTAGTGGTTAGGACTCTGCGCTTCCACTGCAGGGGGCTCAGGTTCAATCCCTGTTTGGGGAACTAAGATCTCACATGCCACGTGGCATGGCCAAAAAAAAAAGATAAAATGGGTTCAGTAACACCATTTTTGTAGGATGTGAGGATTAGCAATCGTTAATGTCCATGTAGAAAATTAAAGTTGACAAAATGTCTGTTCACCTGTAGGTTCACTGTAGGTTATGATTCAGCGTCACTGCTATTACTAAGTACTGACCAGATTGGGGTGGTGCTTCCCACGTGGTGCTAGTGGTAAAGAACCTGCCTGCCAATGCAGGAGGCATAACCCAACGTGGGTTCGATCCCTAGGTCGGGAAGATCCCTGGAGGAGGACACGGTAACCCACTCCAGTATTCTTGCCTGGAAAATCCCATGGACATAGGAGCCTGGCAGGCTACAGTCCATGGGGTCGCAAAGAGTTGGATACAACTGAAAACAACTTAGCATGCAGACTGGGGAGGTCAAGGAAACAAGAAGCTGAGACCCCAGGTGTGTGGATTTGGAAGAAGACACACTGCCTCCTGTTCTTTGATTTCTGAAACGTGAAACCCAAAGTCACCCAAGAAAGAAAACCAGTCGTCTGATGACATGGGCTCTCCATGGGATTCTCCAGACAAGAATACTGAAGTGGGTTGCCATTTCCTTCTCCAGGGGATCTTCCCAACCTAGGGATCAAACCCAGGTCTCCTGCATTGCAGGCAGATTCTCTACCATCTGAGCGAGCCACTAGGAAAGCCATGCAAATTATACCTTACTAAAGCTGTTGAAAACAAAAGCCCTAGGTTGGATCATTTCTAATTGTGTGGCCTGGAGTAAGCCAGGTACTTCCTCCTGGAGCCTCAGCTGCTTCTCTGCAGAAATCCTATTGGCTCTCCAGTGAACCCTGCCTTCAAACAAGCTCACAGCTGGTGATGGGGACCCACTTTAAAACCAAATGATGTTTTATTATTATAAACGGGATTTGGAAAGTATTATAAGTAGAAGTCTTCATCATGACTACTTTCTGCTCTGATAAATACAGAATCTCAGAGGAGGGAGACTTCAGTGAACTAGAGAGGCCAGTGGGGTCCTGGAGGAGGTGGGTCTGAGTGAGATGGGAAGGAGCAGTGGGGTCTGGATGAGGAGGAAGAAGAAGGGGGCTTTGCAGTGGGAGGAATGGCTGGATGAAAGCCAAGGGAGTGGGCAAGGAGGGGTGTGTCTCCAGGGCAGGGACAAGACATGTCCCACTGGACTGGATGCTTCACACAGGACAGAGGGTGCAAGCTGGCTGTCTGCGGACCATACAGGAACCACAGATATGTAGTATTTGGCCCACGGAGTTAAACAATTAAAAAATTTCTAGAACATTCCATGTTTCTGGTTTCTCTGGAAAAAATGGGAAGACCTTGTCTATGTCGAGGCCAAAACGGGCCAGACCTGTCATAACCCTTACTATTGCCCTGACACCGAAGTCACTTTATGCATTGACATTGCTCGACTGGCCCCTGCAGAGTGAACCCTGGTACAGGGGACCAGGTGGAGGAGAAGGTAGGAAAGACAGGCTGGGGACAGGGATGCAATGGAAAGCACATCGTCTCTGCAATCAGAAAAGCTGGGGTTCGAATCCTGGCCCATCACCTCCCAGACTGCCACTGTGAGCAGTTTCCTGAATCTCATGATTGTTTTTAAAAGACATTCTATGAGTTACACTTGGCCTGGTACCCAACAGAGCTGGTGTTCAAAGTGGTATTATCATTGTCCACTGTCAGCCTAAGGACTTTTGGTGAACCTGGCAAACTCCAGGGCAGTCATGGCAGGTTCTGAGCAGCGGGTCGTGCAGGGAAAGTACATTTCACTAACTGTGCCTCTGACAATGATGTGCAGGGTGGACACCAGTGGGAAGGAATTGGGGAGAGGTGAGTAGGGGTGCAGTCAGTCAGGTTTGCAAGAGAGGGAGGTTGGCTGTAAAGATGCTGATGTTTGTGGACCTGGAGCAATAGGCCAAATGGAGGCCTGCACATTTTTGCCATTATATGTAAGAGTGAAAACTGAAGCTAACACACTGTTAAAGAAAATAAAATATGTTCTTCTACCTGGATGAACTATGGCTTTATAACAGCCTGGAAGAGCAGGTTCAAATTTGGAATTCTCCCACTTTTTGTAGCTCCACCTGTGTATGGTCAGGCCACCCAAGATGGCTGTTCTCTTGCTCTCTGTCCATCCCCCACCTGACCAATGCCTGCTTCACCCACACCTACTCACATCATTGACCTTCCTACATACTTGCCTTGGGCCCTAGCTAGTGACAGTTTATCAAAGGGGAGGTGAGGGGCGTGCCCCTATGCTGGTTTCCCTGGTAACCAATGAGCCAACCCCACATCAAATCCCCCTATAACTGGCAATCTCCCCTTCCCCCAGGGGCAAAGACCACGGCCAGGACCTGCCAGATGTCTGCCACACACAGTGGATTGTCTCTCCAGCACCTTGCTTCAGGCATTTAAGACCCCGTGTCCAATAAGTCATTTATGTCTGTTGCTGACTCCAGGCTCTCTCTTTGGTCTTGAAGCTGGCCAAGTGCAGGCCTTGTAGATGTCGGGGATGCAACCCAACACAATGGAAGCACCAGGACACTGGGGGAGCACCCCTACCCCCAGTTTGAGCCCTGCTTTTCTCCCCAACCCCAAACTCTTGGAGGCTCTGGCTGGTACATCCAAGGCTCTGACCACCCAGGGCCTCGGGAGCCACCCTTGGCCATTCTCATGGCTCGGGGTGTGAACAGAGTGTGTGCTGTCTTGGGGGAGGAGCGGGGTGGCAGGGAAGACCTTTATCCTGTGCAGGCCTGGAAATGCACATAATCCATTTGGATGGGACACTCCAGGGTCTTTGAGGGCCAGACTTAATAAAGGAGGTGTGGGCTTGGGGAGGGAGTGGGACTCCCAGGCCTAAGGGAGTCGTGTGCATCATGTGGGAAGAAGTGCTGAGCGGTAAGGGCCCTCGCAGTCCCCGAGGGCCCGGTGGGTGGCGGAAAGGGGAATACCTTTAGCCAGGGTAATGTTGCGCAGCGCGATGGAGTGCTCCCAATCCTTGAGGCGTAGGTCCTCGGTGACACCGTTGAGCACGGCCAGCTCCTGCTTGAGCTGCAGCTCCAAGCCCCGGTGCGCCAGGCGCAAGCGGCGCGCGTCCTCGCTGGCGTTGCTCACCAGCACGCGCAGGTCTCGCAGCCGCGTGCCCTGCAGGGCCACGTCGTAGGATAGGCTGAG
>NW_011494695.1:97444-109957 GCF_000754665.1 Bison bison bison | reverse complement strand
GGCCGCGCGCTCCCGCAGCAAGACCACCGCCTGCTCGCTCTGCGCCGCCTGGGCCTGCAGCCCCCACAGCGCCCCCTCCAGGCGCTGCACCGCGCCCGCCAGCGCCAGCAGCGAGTCCGACTGGTTCTGCAGCGCGTCGTGCGCCTTCCACACCTGCTCGCTCAGCTCCCCTTGCAGCGGGGCCTGCAGCAGCCGCAGCTGCAAGTCCCGGAAGCTCTCGTTCAGCCGGTTCACGTTCCGAGTCAGCGCCTTCAGGTCGTCCGGGGAGCTCCGGGGCCTGGACACTGCGGAGATGGAGGAGAAGGAGGAGGTGGAGAGATGAGACGGCTGCGGAGATCCTCCGCCAACCCCCGCCCCGGCAGGAGACGCTCAACGAGAGGAAGGAAAAGCAGAAGTGGCTAAGGCTGAGCGCCTTAACACATCCCCTAAACGGTGTTCAGCCAGTGTGGTCCCCAAACACGTCTGCCCGTGAGAATCACCTGGCCAGGGATCCCACCTGTAGAAATTGTGATCGGATGGGTCTGGGAGGTGACCCGGGCTTTGGAATTTAAAAAAAGAGCCCAGGGTAGTTATAAGATGCGGTTGAGTTTGGGAACCCCTGGACTCATCTATGGGCTTCCCAGGTGGCGAAAGGTAAAGAACCCGCCTGCCAATTCAGGAGACATAAAAGATGCAGGTTCCATCCCTGAGTTGGGAAGATCCCCAGGAGAAGGGCCTGGCGACCCACTACAGTATTCTAGCCTGGAGAATTCCATGGACAGAGGAACCTGGCGGGCTACAGTGCATGGGATCACAAAGAGTCCAACAGGACTGAATCGACTTAGCCTGTATGCACGCACGCACGCATGCACGCACAGACTTATCTATGGATGAGGTTGATCCGTAGGAACCGGTCTCTCTCTCTCTCTCTTTTTTTTTTTTTTTTTTTTTGTATTTTGGAAAGGATCAGGCATCAGCAGTTCCACGAGGCTTACCCTCCAATATTGTGTGTCATCCTCTCCACTTTAGAAGGGAGGTACCCTTATCCCCTGGAGAAGGAAATGGCAATTCGTTCCAGTATTCTTGCCTGGGAAATCTCATGGACAGAGGAGACTGGCAGGCTACACAGTCCATGGGGTTGCAAAGAGTCGGACACGACTGAGCAACTAAAGAGCAGCAAAGGACCCTTATTTACCCCTCTTTACGGCTAAAGCTGTTACTTTTGCCTCAGACAGCACAGCAAGTAAGACATGGAGACAGGATTCCAACCCAGAGGGCTTGCTTGCTCTGGAACCCAGATGCTGCCCTCCAAGTCTGCTCTGGAACTGCCTAAAGGGACCATGCCAGCAGCAGACTCAGCCAGGCTCCGGGCAGCTCTGGTAATTCCCACTCCCCAGTTCAGGATCCCATTCCCTTTAGGCTAGGGGAGATGCTTTTTACATCCATACCTTCCCTTCTCTGGGGCTTCCCAGATGGCGCTAGTGGTAAAGAACCCGTATGCCAGTGCAGGAGACATAAGAGACTCAGGTTTGATCCCTGGGTGGAGAATATCCCCTGGAGGAGGGCATGGCAACCCACTCAGTATTCTTGCCTGGGCCCATGAACAGAGGAGCCGGGCAGGCTACAGTCCATGAGGTTGCAAAGAGTCAGACACAACTGAGTGAATTAGCACATGTGCATTTCCCTCCTCAGACAAACAACCACCTCAATGGTCTTCCACCCTTTTCTCTTGAAAAAGAGGTTTCCTTTTCTTGATTATAAGCAGCTAGTTCACAATATGAAGGGGAAGGGCATGCCTCTGAGTCATTATCATCTAGCATCGGGTGTCTCCTGCATGCTCATGGAGCACTTAGGGACACAGCAAACCCTGGTACATCCTGGGATGTCTAGGAATGCTGGTCTGTTTGCTGTGCACTGTCCACACCTTTGTCTCCCTCTCTGATCTACACACCAGAAAGATGGAAACTAGTAGTGGGGGTGGGGCAGAGTAGGAGGTAGAGGCGAAGGAGGCACAGAGGGAATTCTGCCTTGGAAATCTTGGGATGGAGAGAGCTGGGGAATCTGGTACACAGCTTGTTCAAGTGATGAGGGGATCCATATACACTAGCTCTTTCCTGAACCTCAAGCTGGGACTGAGGAAGGTGGTTTTGTGGGTGCTGGAGCTGATGCTTCTGCCAGTGCACAGCATTTATGGTGGCTGCCCTGGAGGATGTAAGTCATCTCAGATTACATTCAGAGGCTCACAGCATTAGAGGAGCATTTGAGCCCCACTTCAAATTCTCCCTTGAGACTTCCCTGGCAATCCAGTGCTACCACTGCAGGGGGCAGGGTTCGACCCCTGGTCTGGGAACTAAGATCCTGCATCCCACATGGCACACCCAGAAACAAAAAAATGACAATAGTCAACAAAATTAAAGTGTTCACTCAGCACTTTAATCTCCAAGAAAAGCATATGCCCAACCTCTGCTCAAAGCCATTCTCTCCACTTTCAGTTAGTTCTAAGTGCTGGAATGTTCTGTATTCTGTTCAGACTTGAAATTTGCCTCCCTGTACTCTCTAACCACTGATTTTGCCCTCTGAGGTCACAGAAAGCAAGTGAATTTTACTTTTCCCACAAGACAGCTCTTCAGAATCTCAAAGACAGTGATCACATCCTGGCTATGTAACAATGCTTCTGGTTAAAGTCAGCAGTTCCTTCATCAGCTGTCTCCTGACTAGCTTCTGAGCGTCCATACCTCCTGGCTAACCTCTTCTGCACATAACAGGGTGTCAACATCCCCTTACAGGGTGGGGCTTGATCTAAATTTGTTTTTTCCATGGTGTATAAAGACTGGGCGAAGTTTGGAAGAGGGGCCTTCAACTTCATTCTGGGCAGAAGACTCTCTACTATGGCCCAAACTGAGTTTTTCAGACTTGCATCATTGATTTTGAGTCTAGGCAGTCTTTGGTAAAAAGTTTCCCCATTTTACAGATAAAGAGACTGAAGCCATGAGCATATTTATGATCTGCCTAACGGCATGCTTTCTGACTCCTGGTCCAGCGGTTCCCTTCATGCCCCACTACTCTGAAAAGTTAGTCAAAGAGTCGTCAAGGGATTTCCCTGGAAAGGTCCAGTGGTTAAGAATCCACTTTTCAATTCAAGTGACATGAGTTCGACCCCTGGTCAGGGAACTGAGATCCCACATGCTGAAGAGCAACTAAGCCTGAGCCACAACTAGAAAGCCCGTGCGCCACAATGAAATATTCCGCCTACTGCAAATAATGCCTTACGCAGCCAAATAAAGAAATCTTTTTTAAAAAGAGTTGTCAATAGAAGTAAAGGTTCTGGGGAAATGAATCCATGATGCAATCACAACCCAAGCAACCACAGGAACTGTCTGCCTAAGAAGTCATCGCAGGCCAGGGCCTGATTGTGTTTGTCTGATATTCGACCAGACTGATTGACAAGTATTTGAGACAGGGCGGTTGGAAACCAGAAAGCCTGATATTCTAGTGTCAGTCTGTGCTCTGGATGCTCTGAGATTCAGAGAAACACCGCAGCTCATCAGAAGGAGTAAACACTAGGTTTGTCGATTCTGGTTTTAACGTTGGGATTGCGAATGACTAAGAGGAACAGTGCAAGTACTTGATTTTAATGCTCATTAGCTCAGGCCTGTCAGAGGCAACCCCGTGAAGGAGGCAGTTTCCCTTAAAGCCACTCTCCGCCAGCTCCCACCAGCACCTCCCTCCCTCCCTCTGCAGGTGGTCCCTGTGCCCTGGGAGGCCACCCGCCTTGCCCATCAGCCCCCAGCTTTCAGATCTGAGACCCTGTCTCTCTCAGAAAACTGGACTGAAACTTGCCCATATGGTGAAGGTTGACAATCAGCTACCCCTTCCTAGAGAGTCCATCTGAGTCTTTGATCATTTTTCATTGCACAACCAATTTTAACATAAACTGAAAGGAAAGAAAGAAAAAATTGTTCCACCATCTCACAACCTCCAACAAAGAACACTAGTTTCCTTTCCATTTTCTTCTAGTTCCATCCAAATGCATACCCAGTCTTTACAATTCAATTCCTGTGCTTTTTAAATTTGTGAATGATTATTTCACACTTTCCCCATCTGTCCTTTATAATTATCCTTCTGATGGCTGCCTAAGAGCCCATCAGGGAGATGCCTGGTAGTTTACCCACTCTCAATCATCGAAAACAAGTGCAGAAAGGTCCCTCCTTCTCTTGAATTTTTTCCTGCCAATAAATTCCTAGAAGCTGGATTAGTAGAGCCACAGTTATAGACATTTTTATAACTCTTAAAAATTCCAACCAAATCACAAAAAGAAAAGAAAAAAATTCTAGCCAAATCACTTCCCGTAAGTTATACCTATTTGTAATTACATTATAGGCTTTCCAGGTGGTGCTAGTGGTAAAGAACCCAGCTGCCAATACCGGAGACATAAGAGACTCAGGTTCGATCCCTGGGTTGGGAAGATCGCCTGGAGGAGGAAATGGCAACCCACTCCAGTGTTCTTGCCTGGAAAATCTTATGGACAGAGGAGCCTGGTAGGCTACAGTCCATGGGGTCACAAAGAGTCGGACATGACTGAAGCGACTTAGCACACACATGTACATTATAGATTTTTAAATGTGCCAGTTTCAATAAAACCTCAATGCACTGAGTATTACAATTTTCATATGGTTAATGTCACAGATCGGAGAAGGCAATGGCACCCCACTCCAGTACTCTTGCCTGGAAAATCCCATGAAGTGACTTCTAAGTCGCTTCAGTCGTGTCCGACTCTGTGCGACCCCATAGACGGCAGCCCACCAGGCTCCCCCGTCCCTGGGATTCTCCAGGCAAGAACACTGGAGTGGGTTGCCATTGCCGTCTCCAGTGCATGAAAGTGAAAAGTGAAAGTGAAGTCGCTCAGTTGTGTCCAACTCTTCCAGACCCCATGGACTGCAGCCCACCAGGCTCCTCCGCCCATAGGATTTCCCAGGCAAGAGTACTGGAGTCGGTTGCCATTGCCTTCTCCAGATCCAAAATGGTAGCCTGTTATTTTATGTTAGTATATTTGCATTTTAGAAGTGACTTTCTCAAGGCAATGCATTACCTACCTATCTTTACAATTTGATTTCTGGGTTTTTTAATTTAATGAATTAGCTCAAATGAATGATATGGGTATTTTAGGTACTCAGTCTAATCAGAACGAAATTATTTGAAAGAGTAAATACTCTTTGGGCATCCAGTCGTGCTGTAGAAGCCCAGAGCAGCCTCCCTCTTTTGAGATCACTTACCCACCCCAGAAATGAATTCTCTCCTTCCAGCAGTCACAGTGTGTTCTCAGCTCACACTACCCCACCCCCTCTTACCCCTACTTAATCCCTTCCAGATGTTTGCTGTCCTCAACAGGGAACAATTCTTCCTTGAGTGTGACTCTCTTAATTCATGTTTATGCAAACAGTTCATTTATCTCTCTGCCTGCTGTATTTACTTTTAATTGCTCTAACTATTCTTTAGCTTTCATACTTTCACAAAGGGGAAGATAAATTGTAGAGTAACAATAATTACTGGCATTTCCCAAGTCCTCACTCTGTGCCAGACATGTTCTAAGTACTTCCCATATTAATGCATTTAATTCCATAATAAGCCTATAAGTGTTGTTATGATCTTCATATTCCAAATGAGGAAACTGAGGCACACAGAGGTCGAGTAACTCACAAGGTCACATAGTTGGTAGACAGAGGAGACTGACTTTAGATTCAGGTCATTAGGGTTCAGAGCTCCCATTGTGACACCATCAATCCTGAATATTCATTGGAAGGACTGATGCTGAAGCTGAAATTCCAATACTTTGGCCACCTGATTCAAAGAACTGATTCATTGGAAAAGACCCTGATGCTGGAAAAGACTGAGGGAAAGAGGAGAAGGGGACAACAGAGGATGAGATGGTTGGATGGCATCACCGACTCAATGGACGTGTAAACTCCGGGAGTTGGTGATGGACAGGGAGGCCTGGCGTGTTGCAGTCCGTGGGGTCGCAAAGAGTGAGACACGACTGAGCGACTGAACTGAACTGAAAGGGTGGAAAGCACAGAATAAACTTTTCATTTATTTTATTACTTATTTATTTATTTTTGGCCACATCACGTGGCATGCAGAATCTTATTTTTTCCCAGCTATGGATCTAAACTACACCCCCTGCAGTGCAAACATGGAGTCTTCACCACCAGGGAAGTCCCTAGAATACACTTTTTAACAGAGACGCACAAATAGGGAATAAGCTTTAAAGGTAGTGAGTTCCCCATCATAAACCCAGGTGGGAGTTAGGCTGCTTGGCAGGAATCATGGATTCTAATTCAGATTCTGATTCAGTACTAATTGCTGAATCCTAATGAATGTGTTCATGTACACTTTGTAATAATGTTTGATTGATGGATGAATATCTGTCAGGCCACACCCTGGGCTAGGTGAGTCACACAAACACATTTCCTGCAGTCTTCCCACCCAGACCCCAGCCCTGAGCTGGCTCCCTGTTTCATAATCATCTTTTATGCACATTAAAAAATGATGATATGCTGGCGAAGTCAAGATGCTCCAGACTGACCAGAGAGGCTGTGTTCCCCAAACACATCAGACACACCCACCGTGCCAGCAGAGCAGGGGAGGTGCCTGTGAGCTGGAGGAAGAAAAGCAAAGTGTTCTGTTTGAGGTTTGGCGACCTAAGCCTTGAGCACTTGTGTTAATAACCCTTTATCTTTGTACAAAGTTTCACACTCATTATCTCCCTTAATTTAAAATATAATTCATCTTGGGAGGTAGGCAGTGCTGCAAGTATTCCTAATATCCTCAAAGGGTAAAAAAGAGGCTCAGAGAAGGCCAGAGATGCCAGAGCATAAATAAGGATGGATTGGGGTCATCGTCCCATTATCCAGTCTTTTGTCCTCCATACCTGCTGCAGGGATGGTCAGCCCCATACTGAACTCCAAAGTCTACTTGGGGGAGCAGGCTAGGAGATGACATTTCTTAAGCACCTACCACACGCTGAAGCTGAAGCTCTAATACTTTGGCCACCTGATGCAAAGAGCCGACTCCTTGGAAAAGACCCTGATGCTGGGAAAGACTGAGGGCAAGAGGAGAAGGGGCAACAGAGGAAGAGATTGTTGGATGGCATCACCGACTCAACGGACATGAGTTTGAGCAAATTCCAGAAGATGGTGAAGGACAGAGCTGTAGACTGTGGGGTCACAAAGAGTTGGATACAACTTAGTGATGGAACAAAAATATGCCAAACACAGCTTTAGTCTCTTGTTAGGAGTGACTTCGTTTCATCTTCCCAGCACAGTTGTGAAGTAGGAATTCTGCCTGTGTTCAGATGAAGGAGCTTGAGAAGGTAGGAAAGAGTGAAAGGAAGCTCAAGATGCTTGGTTTATGAAGGCCCTGCTGGCCCCACCCTTACACAAAACAAACAACAGAAAGTATCTCTCCCCCTTTTTTCCAGGCCACCTGAGCAGAAGTCCTGCATCAGCCTTAGAAGTGAGAGGGACTTGTTAGTGGTTTGGGTGTCAGGGGTTGCGGGGCATGGAGAACTGGCATCCTAGTCTGATGGAGAAGGCCGGTGGAGGAAGGGAGCAGATTCTAGAATGCAGTCAGGGGCCATAGAACTGTGTGGTCCTTCCAAGCCTACAGGCAGATGGTATCACCATATCACAGATCAAAAATTGAAACTCAAGTGACGCAGTGACCATCTGTGAGTAGGAGCTGGACCTGCCTGGCTGTTCCACTGTCCCATGCAGCCATCCTGGCCTTGTCCTCATTTAGGCTCATGATGCTGATGGGAGGAAGGTGGGTGTCAGAATTCACAGAGCGTCACATTAAAGGGCGTCCCGGGTGTCTCAATGGTAAAAGAATCCGCCTGCCAATGCAGGAGACAAAGGAGATGAAGGTTCGATCCCTGGGTCGGGAAAATCCCCGGGAGAAGGAAATGGTAACCCACTCCAGTATTCTTGCCTAGAGAATCCCATGGACAGAGGAGCCTGGTGGGTCCCTGGGGTCGCAAAGAGTCGGACACAACTGAGCACGCATGCAGACACATTGAGGGAAGAGTTGGGAAAGGATGGGGCTGAAATGAAACTGCAAGTCAGGCACCTCAATTTAAGCACCAAGAAAGAGACAAGAAAGGAGGCTTTCTTTCAGGAGGTCCGTAACACCCGGCTGGATTTCCTGAGATCTAGATACATGTGACTTTAATAGAAAATTCATTTAAAACTGGACCATAATGCTCATTCCAAATTGCATAAAAGGTTATCGGTAGATCTTTAGCACTTAAAGTGATGCACATTTTCACTAGGGCTCCCCAGTTTCCAAGAGGTAGGAGAAAACCAGGGCCAGCCTTGTGGTGTGTGACAAGGCCCCACATGCAAAAGGGCCCCATGCTTGGGGCTTACTGCCCTGCTCTCACTCTCTGGAAATTTTGGATTATTTTATTTTTGAATGTGTGTTTTGCAAATGAAGGGCAGAGGCAGGGGAAATGAAGCAGACGGGGCAGGTGAGGTATTAGAGGACATGTATAAGGACCCAAAGAGGAAAGCAGCAGATTGGTAAGTTTGAAAGTGTTAGTGTTAGTTGCTCAGTCATGCCTGACTCTTTGTGACCCCATGGACTGCAGCCCGCCAGGCTCCTCTGTCCATGGGATTCTCCAGGGAAGAATATGGGACTGGGTAGCCCAGAGGCCCCTTCTCCAGGGGACCTTCCCAACCCAAGGATCGAACTTGAGTCTCCTGCATTGCAGGCAGATTCTTTACCATCTGAGCCACCCTGGTACATTTGGGGTGAGCTTATTAACTTTTTTTTTTAAGTACTGGATTGGCCGAAAATCTGATTCAGATTTTTCAGTAAGCTGTTTTGGAAAAACCTGAAAAACTTTCTGGCCTACCCAATATCACATGTCCCCGCTCCGAGCTCACTCAGCAGGATGTCCTGGATCATCATCTACAGGCTGGAGACTGGCTTATTTGTCTGCAGCCCACCATCCCCTGCACTCACACAGAAGAGAGCCAGGAGTTTGCAGCCACAGTGCAGAGTAGCAGGAGGCCCTTTGAGAAGGAAACCACCAGAAGCTCCGTCTTTGCCCAGGTGGCCTGAGCTTTCTGATGCTCTGTTCACCAGAAGACTCATCAACCAGTGGCTCCCAGGGCCACATGCTTTACCCACATGGGTGTGCTGTCCTGAATGCCTGTGTGCAGAGGCCTTTGTCAGTTCTGGGACTAGAGGGCTCCCTAAGTAAGTAAGCCCAGTGGCCAGTTTTAGGTCCTTCAGGCAGGATCCAAGAAACAAGCATGAAGGATGCAGATGGCATCTCTGAAACAGTGCAACCCAGATGCCCAGCCTTTATGCATAGACCTGTCTCTGGCCCATGGAGGAGCACAGACTCTGAACTGGGGGATGTGTGGAGAGGAGGCTGACTGCCGGCCAGCAGACAGCCATGGATATCCACATTAGGATGGCCTGGCACAACCTCAGAGGAAGAAAAACTCCACCGATATGTTGGTTACTTTCCCCAGAGGTGTGCTGGGTGCTCTGTGCTCCTGGCACAGGCATTCCCTTTGGTGGTCCAAGCCAACGGAGTCTCTCATAATTCAGTCTTGATGACCGTGGAAATGGGATCCAAGACAAATTATGATGAAAAAGGCTCTTCTTGAGGAGGCTGTTCCCAGGACCCTCACTTCAGAGGCCAGAGTATCTGAAATCATTACGAGCAATGTCAGGAAATGCAGCATTTTGATGGGGTGCACGCGTGTGTCCTCAGTCACTCAGTCGTGTCCGACTCTATGCGACCGCATGGACTGTACTCTGCCAGGCTCCTCTGTCCATGGAATTCTCCAGGCAAGAATACTGGAGTGGGTAGTCATTCCTTTCTTCAGGGGGATCTTCCCCACCCAGAGATCGAACCCACATCTCCTGCGTCTCTTGCACTGGCATGCGGGTTCTTTACCACTAGCGCCACACGGGAAGCCCCATCCTGAGAGAAGCAGATCTAAAAACCATTCTATATATGGGTACGCTTTTTGTTATTATTGTTTCCTTTCTTCCTTTTATGGGTCTTTTAAAAAGCTTTTTATTTTATATTGGAATATAGCCAATTAACAATGTTGTGACAGTTTTAGGTGTCCAGCAAAGGGACTCAGCCATACATATACACGTATCGATTCTCCCCCAGATTTCCCTCCCATCCAGGCTGCTACATAACTTTGAGCAGGGCTCTCTGTGCTGTACAGTAGGTCTTTGTTGGTTCTATTTTAAATATAGCAGTGTGTACCTGTCCATTCCAAACTCCCTAACACTCCCTTTATCTGTCCTTATATTTGCCTTCTTTTTAAAATGTATTTTTTAAAAAACAAATAAGTGGTATATTACTTTGCTGGGGCTACCATAACAAAATAGCACAGACTGCATGGCTTAAACGACAGAAATTAAAAACTAGTTGTCTCATAGTTCTGGAGGCTGTAAGTCCAAGATCAAGGTGTCAGCAGGTCTGATTTCTGCTGGAGGCCTTTCTCTTTGGCTTGTAGCTTCATTCCTCCTGTGTCTTTCGTGGCCTTCCCTCTGTGCATGTCTGTGTCCTAATCTCCTTTCCTTATAAAGACACTAATCATACTGATTTAGGGCCCAACCTGGTGACCTCATCTGACTCTAATCACCTCTTTAAAAGGCCTGTCTCCAAATACAGTCATATCTGGGGTACTGGGGGTTAGGACTTCAACACTTGAATGTTGAGGGGATGCAATTTAACCCATATAAGTGAGGCCCTTTACTAGAGATTAACTGGAAAGAAGTTGGGGTGGACAGTAAAAGTGGGTGTTGATTTCCAAGCCTCTTTATTGCAGTTATTTCTAGAAAGTGGCCCTCAAAGACTTATTAGTGGAACATAGCTATAAAGAAATAAAAACCTGGGCTTCCCAAGTGGTCCAATGGATAAGAATCCACCTGCCCATGCAGAGGACATGGGTTCGAACCCTTGTCCAGGAAGACCCCATATACTGAGGAGTAACTAAGCCCATGGGCCACAACTTCCAAGTCTGAGCTCTAGAACCTGGAAGCTGCAACTGCTGAGCCCTCGTGTCTAGAGCCCGTGGTCTGCAACGACAGAAGCCACCGCAATAAGAAAGCCATGGATTGCAAGTAGAGAGTAGCCCCTGCTCGCTGCAACTAGAGAAAGCCCGCACTGCAACGAAGACCCAGCACAGCCAAAAATAAATTAATATTTTCAATCTTTTAATTTGGGTGTTGACATGTATTTTAACTTTTGAGATCCTTTGAGATCACCATTCAAATATCTAGCTTCTCAGATGAGATGTGTCCTGCATTGTATGTGCGTGTATGTGCCTTGTTTTATCACACCTTGCTTTACTGCACTTTGCAGATACTGTGCTTGGTACAAACTCAAGGTTTGTGGTAACCCTTCATCAAGCAAGTGTCATTTTCCCAACATTTGCTCATTTTGTGTCTCTGCATCACTTTTTGGTGATTCTTGCCATATTTCAATTCTCCTCCTCCTTCCCCTGCCCTGCCAGCAAAAAGATTATGACTCTCTGAAGGCTTAGATGATGGTTAGCATTTTTTTATTTTATTTTATTATTTTGCCCACACCATGCATATTGTGAGATCTAAGTTTCCTGACCAGGGATTGAACTCATTCCCCTTGCAGTGGAAGTGCGCAGAATCCTAACCACAGGACCACCAAGGAAGTCCTAGCATTTTTTAGCAATGAAGTATTTTTAAATTAAGGTACGTACATTGTTTTTTTTAGACACAATGCCATTGCATACTTAATACACTACAGGATAGTATAAACATAACTTTTATACACACGGGAAAACAAACAATTCCTGTGATGCACTTTATTGAAATATTCACTTTATTGTGGTGGTCTGGACCCAGACCCACATGATCTCTGAGGTATGCCTGTATATATAATTATTTTCTGTATATTATGATATTCTGACATCTTAAGAAACTTTTCTGGCTGGGGAGAGACTGCTCCTCCTGAAGCTGGCCAATTCTCAGAGATGCAAAGGGCCCTGCTGGGAGCATCCCTTTTCTATCCAATCTGGAGCCACACTTCTTTTCTCTGCCCCCAAAAAACATTTCTCTGCCTCAATCTTCCCAAGGCTGGTCCCAAGGCAACTAGAGAACACGTCTATAGCCCACAGTCCACCAAAATTATTCAAACTAGCTAGAACTGCCTTGTCTTTCTCACAGAAACCCCAATAAAGGCTGGGGCCTGACTGTTCCCCTCACTCCTGTTTTCTGCCTTCTGACCCCCCTTCCCCATAAGGTTCTGTGTGGCCTGCATGCCTCCTGTCTCTGGTATCTGTGAGTACAAGAAACTCGGCCTGAACCTGTCTCCTCTCAGGGCCACATCCACCTGGCCATTTCAGAAAAGAATACATGACATGTTTATATGCCCAGTTCTGCAGATGAAGCTTAGAGAGATTGAGTGGCTTGTTCAAAAAAACACTACTAGTGAATGGCAAATCCAGATTTAACCCATTCATC
>NW_011494695.1:86435-97344 GCF_000754665.1 Bison bison bison | reverse complement strand
TCCACCCATCCATCCATCCATCCAACCACCCATCCATGTGAATTATCACTGATAATAATGCAAAAGACTATATGACTTTCTTCTGTATCCCATGCATGGATCATCCCCAGGCTCCAGTGGGGCCCTCCTGATGCTCCCCTCCATCTCTCCAGCCTGCCTCCCCAGCAACAGTCACATGAGGCTATCGTCTAAAATCAGTGAAGGCAGCGAGGATGTTTCTGTGTTTCTATCTTTCTGGACAATCTGTTCCATCAGTGCTTGTTTTCAAACAGCTCAGGATCAGTCCCCTAGGGTTTCCACACGGCTTTTGGTTGGAGTGATGTGAACTCTTCCCATTGGCAGGTTTCCTCAGATCCATCTTTCTTTGCTTCTTGAGCCTGTCAGAGTATTTTAAGGAGGTTGGAAGTTATTCTCACAAAGAAGCACTTGAGGAATCTGGGCCAGACTTGCCAGGAATCTCAGCACTTATTGGGTTTCCTTTTTCAGAGCATGACATTTGCAGCCAACGTGTCAGATATCTCGTATCTTTGTTCTTTAGAATTCGGACCCCTGGTACAGTTAGATCATGGATGCTTTGAGCTAAAAGTGACCTTGAGAATCACGTACTTCTCAATTTCAGAAGAGGAAACGAAGGCTGATAAAGGTGATATGAAAATATCCCAGGTCATCTAATAGTTGGTGGCAGAATCAGGGCTAGGGCTCACATATCATAAGACCCAGTTCCTATCTCATTCTATCGATATGGTACCACACCACTGTCCAGGAAACCAGAATAAGTTATCAACCCACCCATCCATCCATCCACCTGTCAACTATAAACTGGTGGTTGCCAAGGGCATTTGCCATCTGCCCCTGCAGAGATTGAACCCTTTGCTGCTGCAGCTGCCAACCTTCAACATGCCCTGAAGGGAATTCAGGGTGGAGAGTGAAGCACTCTGTGCTCTAGGGAAGCTGGTGGCACAGGTCTTCAGATAGATATTTTTAGGAATTGGTTTCATGATCCCAATCCTTGCATCACCTCATATCTAGAAAAGCACTAAATCCCTCATGGTGATATCAGCTCCTCGTGACTCGCAGAAAACCTTTTCGAAAGTAAGGACTTGATTATTTTAAACTCTCCCTTCATCAAAATCTTATATACTGACCTTCCCCCACTGCTTCTTTGGAGCAGTGCCTCAGAGCTATCTGAGGTGCTGTTCCCCAGGCTGCAGTCCTCATTTTGCCCCCAAATAAAACAACTCATAGCTCTCACATGTTGTGCATCTTTTTTTGGTCAAACACCCATTCACCCACCCACCCATCCATCCATGTGAATCACCACTGATAATAATGGAAAAGCATTTTACCCAAAGAGGCAGATTTTTTCCAATTAAAAACACTTACTCCACGAGTATGAATTATTTTGAAATATTAATTGGTCCCCAGAGTATCCTGCATGATGAGATTGGATATCTTTAGTATTGCAAAAATATTTAGTATTGTGAAAGAGTCATATGAAAATTGTGCCAGTGACAATCACCAATCAGGATGTGGGATTATGTGGGTTCAGAGTCTTTTCTACAAAAGCGAACAATTTTAATGATGACTTTTAACATATTATAATTTTAAAAAGAACACTGCATGCACCTCATGTATACAGTTCTTCAAAAACTGACATCTTAGTATGAAGTGCAGATTATATAAAGGAATTAGATTGAGGATTTCATAGACTCTGAAAATTGGATGGATCCTCACACATAGATTAGAAAGGAAGGAATATCAAACTTAAGAGTGCAAAGGCCTGGGTTTGAATCCTGTCCACAATTTCACTTGCTGTTCTTAGACAAGAGAAGTCATTGGAAGGAATATCAAACTTAAGAGTGCAAAGGCCTGGGTTTGAATCCTGTCCACGATTTCACTTTCTGTTCTTAGACAAGAGAAGTCATTGTTCTGAGTGTTTCCTCTAAAAACAGAATTAACAACATCTATCTCAGAAGGTGGTTGTGAGATTGAAGATAAGGGTAAACTCTAATTGAGCACTTACTACTGGCCAGGCACTCTGGTATGTGTTTTATGTAGATGTTTTCCTCATTTGAGGAAATCAAACATGTGGAAAGAAAACCCCAGATCTATGGAGAAGTCCTATTCAAATTCACACTATTGGTATTCAGGTAACCCTTTACTCTAGGTGCCTTCTCTTCCTGATTATCAAATTAGTTGACATTAACAGTCATAATGGTACTTTGAAGAGTTGTATAGAGCTTGACATTTACAAAACATTGTTATGTGCCTTACCTGATCTTATACTTTTCACCAGCATGGAAGCCTCATTTACATTAAAGAACTGAGGGAAGTGAAAAGAAATGTTTTCTCCACCATCAGCCAGTAACATCCAGTCCCACACACCTTTTATCCCTCATCTTCCTCCTGTTGGTGACTCACTGGCACTCTGAACCCACGGTTCTTTACCCACTGGGGCCCTGTGGGATGAAAAGGGTGATGACCCTTCCCTACTGCTTCCCTTGGGACCTGGTAATCACTGGATGCTTTCCAGAGAAATCGGACACTGACTCCCCTGTCTCCTACCACCAGCACCACCAAGCTTGTCAGCTTCCCATCAAGAGGGGACCTGCCACTGTCAATAGGCAGATTGATCCTGGTAACTCGACCTCCTCCGGCGATGCCTGATTCCTGGCTGCACTGGGAGTCAGAACTACTTTCAAATGCCTGGGGCCTCTAGGGAGTTCTGCTACTTTGTACTCATCAGTGACAAACCCCGGGCAGCTGCATCACCCTCCTTCCCTTGCTTTAACCTCTTGGACCTCAGAAAAGAAGAACTGTGCTGACTTGGCCCATCCTTGTGCTGTTGGAATATACCTGGCATCGATCTGCTTGTGTGGGTTGGTAGGCTGGAAGAAGTCCCCTTAGCTGCTATTCAAAACTGTCTTCATGTTCTTTGACACCCAAGCCTGCTTTATCCCTCATCCTTAGAAGGAACTCTGTACCCACTTTTCTGTACCCACTTTTTACCCTATCCACCAAGGATAGGAGAGCCATGAGCTCTGCGTCCTCTGCACCTCGCAGACCTGCACCCACACTGTTTTCTCCAAGATCAGAGTGAGAAGCTTCCCCTCCCCCACCCACCTCCGCCCTCTGGTGCCACGCCCCTCAGCTCTGCTCGGGAAGGTGAGTGAGTGGTGGGAATGCACAGTGTCTGGGGTGTTAATGGGTTCTCTTCTCTCCTCAATAACAAAGATTCCCCACAAGGTCATCGTTTTAATATTTGAAGACAGATTCCCTTTCCTTTTGTTTTTAAGGTTTTTGTTTTTTTTTTTGATGTGGACAATTTTTAGTCTTGATTGAATTTGTTACAGTATAGATTCTGTTGGTTTTTTTGGCCACACGCCATGTGGGATCTTAGTTCCCTGACCAGGGATGGAACCCATACCCCCTACATTGGAAGGTGAAGTCTTAACCACTGGACCACCAGGGAAGTCCCTCCTTTTATTATTTTTTTAAATTAATATAATAGTTCTACAGATTCCCTTTCCTTAAGGTTTCAAAGTCCCTCACCACCAAAACCATTCTCCTTTGAATGTGTCTCAGCTTATCTGCATCCTGCAGTAAATGTTTAACAACCAGTTCTCCGAGGGAAAAGCAAAAATCCCACTTTGTAGCGCTTGCCAACTTCTGAGGTGTATTAATAAATACCCTTGCTATGGCGAACATCGAGCTATTGACATCCCAATTCATAACTGAAGAAAGATGCACAGAACTGAAGCCAGCCTCAGCACTCTAGGGTCTACTTCCACTCTAGTGTCACTGGGGTGGGCTGGGAAAACACCATTTTATGACCAGATTCGTGATAACTGATTCAGGCAAGAATTATCGATGAATGATGAAATGATTAAGTGAGAGACTGTTGTATATCTACAGTATATCTAGACAGTACCAAAGAGTCTCCATGACTTTGAATTAGAAAAGAAATAAAAGGTACCTTTACAGTAAATGAAGCCCTCAACCAAGTGATCGAAGTTAACATCATCAATAAAGGAATAAAATGACATAATACTCCCCCAGTGGGATTCACTGAGCAAGGTTTATGAAATGGTCCTGCCATGAATGTTTAACTGATATCTAATCACAGAGAAAGAAACAAACTCAAACAGAGATATTATGCTAAGCAACAGACCAGTGTTCTTCAAAAATATCCTTGTCATGAAAAACAATCAACGGCTAGGAGTTATTTTAGAGAAAAGAAAGTCTAAAGGAACATGGTAACTGAATGAGTAGTCCTGGATTTGAAACCGTACAAGCCCCTGCGTCCTCGTCTTCTGAAGTAAAATGCTGATTCGAGAGTTAATGATTGGGAAAAGGGAAGATGTTTAAACAAAGAATAGCTGTCGGGGCAAGGAACTAGTAATAATCTAGACTATAAATCTGCCACATAACAGAGTCACCAAACACCCAGCTCCCTGAAAGATATAAAGGTCTGACACACATTCCTGAGCTGTTTTTACGGGAAGCAGACCGCCCCCTCCAGATGAAAACTGCTGACCACAGGAGCATGGACCCTAGACTAGTTGAAACCAGAGGGTGGATGATGCCTGAAACTTCACCTTGATGCCAACCAGTCCGAGAACTGTCTATGAGCTGATCACGCTCTGCTCCTTGAGCACTATAAACCTCCTCCCTGCCCACCCCTGGGTGGGTCACACTGTCTTGAGGGCATTAGCACACTATGGCCCCCTTTGCCTGGCAAAGCAAGAAAAGCTACTCTTCTCTACTTCACCCAAAACTTTCTCTCTGAGTTTGTAATTCAGCATCTGGTGAAAAGATGCTGAGTTTCAGCAGAAGCTTGGATCCTGTAGTAGGTTTAAAAAATTGCTATAAAGGATGTTGTTCAGTCGCTAAGTGGTGTCCGACTCTCTGAGACCCCATAGACTGCAGCATGCCAGGCTTCCCTGTTCTTCACCAGCTCCCAGAGTTTGCTCAAACTCATGTCCATTAATTCAGTGATGCCATCCAACCATCTCATTCTCTGTTGCCCCCTTCTCCTCCTGCTCTCAATCTTTCCCAGCATCAGGGTCTTTTCCAATAAGTCGGCTCTTCACGTCAAGTGACCAAAGTGTTGGAGCTTCAGCTACTGGAACAATTGAAGAAAGTTAATTATGGACTATATATTTATGATTGTACTGTTCCTATACTAAATTTCTAAATGTAAAAACTCTAAGTGGTGATATAAGAAAACTTCCTTGTTCTTGGAAATTCATACAGAAGTATTTAGGGGTGAAGTTTACAACTTACTTTCAAATGGTTCTACAATTAAAAAAAATAGTAATAACAATGAGAGAGGATGGGGGAGAGAATGAAAAGCAGCAAAATGTTAACAATTGATGGACCAAGATGAAGGGTACATGCTGCTGCTGCTGCTAAGTGCTTCAGTCGTGTCTGACTCTGTGCGACCCCACAGACAGCAGCCCACCAGGCTCCCCCGTCCCTGGGATTCTCCAGGCAAGAACACTGGAGTGGGTTGCCATTTCCTTCTCCAATGCATGAAAGTGAGAAGTGAAAGTTAAGTCGCTGAGTCGTGTCCGACTCTTAGCGACCCCATGGACTGTGGCCCACCAGGCTCCTCCATCCATGGGATTTTCCAGGCAAGAGTGCTGGAGTGGGGTGCCATTGCCTTCTCCGATGAAGGGTACATAGACACTCATAATACAATGTAGGTTTAAAATGATTTTCAAAATAAAAAACTGAAAAGAGAAAAAAAAAAGGGCAAACACTAAGGAGCTGTCTAGATGGGACTGTCACCTCCCTTATTCTACACATTGCACCTCTATTAATATGGCCTTGATTGCAATAGCTTTTGATGAGCAGCTGTATCGCACAGTTATTCATTCTGCCAACCTCAAACCCTGAATCTTTAAAATTACTGTCAAGCACACCTTCCCTATGCTGGAGCACAGGACCCCACGCTTATGCATGTAAGATTATCAGGTCCAGGCTATCTCTCTGGGATTCAGACTCCTTTTGGATTCAGAGCCTGCATTTCTTTGAATGGAATACAGATCTCTGAACTGCAAAAAAATAAACATATTATCTGGGATTAAACTACATGCAACAAAATTTTTATTGAACACACAAAATGTGCAAAGCAGTGGACTGAGTACAAAGAAATCAGCAATGACTAAATAAGTGTGATTTCTGATTTTAGGCTTCTGGAAGTTAAGAACTAAGCCTTAAACTGCCTTAGTCCCCCATGAGCATGTAGTAGATACTTATTTAGCCACATAGGTAAGCTGGAAAAAGCCTTAAAGAGGCAGTTTCTTAAGAGATGATACAGTTAATAATCAAATGTATAAAAACACTTTATGAGATGATTCATTATCAAAGAAATGTAAAATAAAATGAAAACTCTCTAAAAATAGTGGGACAGTGCTACATCATGCTGGCGAGAATCGGGTGAAATCTTGTGTGTTTATACGCTGCTGATGACAGTGTCAAATACTTTTGGAAAACAATTTGGCAAAATGTATCAAGAGCCACAAAAATGTTCACATCCTTTGTCCAATAATCTCACACTTGGGAATTTACCCTGAGGAAGAGTCCAAAAGAAGAGAAATGGAATAGCACAAAGAAATTCATCGTATTCTTATTTGTAGGAGTGAAAAACTGGGGAAAGTTGTGACTGATCCATTTAGGAAATAATTACCTAGTTGTATATCCACTAGGTGGACTTTGATGATGACCTAAAAATGACAGTTGTGAGGTCTATCATGCAACAACGTGGGGAATGCACCTGCTTTAAAATTAAGCATCTACACACACATATCTAAGGATCAAAACTGGGATGCTTAAAAATAATTGATTTTTTTGTGGTAGAATTATGAGTCATTTTTATCCTATTTTCTGATGGTATTGTTATGTTTGAGCAAAGTAAAATTTTTTAAAATAATCATCTGTTGATGAGCACACACACATGGGAGGATACTGAGGTACCAAATACGGACTCTGAACCAGACAACTTAAAGCGATCAGCCAGAGGAAACCCGGAAGAAATGACCCATAAAAGTGACTCAAACCACCACAAGGATACCACTCTCTCTCTCTGAGTCTGCCCATGTGTCTAATAACATGTATTGTACTATTTTTCCCTCCTAATAAATACTTCATGTGTTTCCCTAAAAAAAAAAAGAGATAAAATAAAATAATCATCTATTGAATAAAGGAGGGAAGGATTGTGCTATAGGCCAAATCTGTGCCCCCCAAATTCATGTGTTGAAGTCCTAACTCCCAGTACCTTAGAATGTTAACTGTATCTGGAGGTAAGGTTTGTAAAGGGGTAAGCTCAAATGAGGCCATGAGGGTGGAACCTGGATCCAATTTGACTTGTGTCCTCCTAAGAAGAAAGATACCAGGGGCATAAGACCTGGTCAAAAGGCAGCGGGTTTCCCTGGCGGTTCAGTGGGGAAAAAAATCTGCCTGACAATGCAGGAGATGCAGGTTTGATTCCTGGTCCGGGAAGACCACACATAGTGAGGAACAACTAAGCTCAGTAATTAAGCTCAACAGCTATTGAGCCTGTGCTCCAGAGCCTGGGAGCCCCAACTACTGAAGCCCACACACCTTAGAGCCTGTGCTCTGCACCAAGAGAAGCCACCACAATGAGAAGCGCTCTAACGGCAACTAAAGAATAAAGCGCCCCGCCCACACCCTGCTCACAGCAACTAGAGAAAAGTCCACGCAGAAGTGAAGGCAGTCAAGATTAATTCACTAATTTAAAAAATTTAATTAAAAATTTTCAAAAGGCAGCAAGAGGGGAGCGGTCTACAAGCCAAGGAGAGAGGACTCAAGAGAAACCAACCCTGCCATCACCTTAACCCTGGACTTCCAGTCTCCAGAGCCATGAGACGATAAATTTTTGTTGTTTAACCTACCCGATCTGCGGTATTTTGTTATGGCAGCCTGAACTGACTGTTGCAGACAACCCAACCAGGGAGGGTTCAGGCTGCTATGGCTAAGGATCTGGCAATCAGTACACCGGGTGTGGCAGACTGGCAGTTATCCACACTCCAAGTGTGCTCAGGACCACAGAGGATCTCACGAGGTCCTTTTAACCATCTTCAGCCGGGGAAGTGGAATGTCCACAGGCAATGGCTCTAAGACTTGCTGCAAATCAGACGCACACAAGTCACTCTGAGATGATAGCCTGGAGATATTCCAATTTAGGGATGGGATGAACCCTGGCTTCCCTGGTGGCTCAGATAGTAAAGAATCCGCCTGCATCGCAGGAGACCTGCGTTCAAGATCCCTTGGAGGAGGGCATGGCAACCCATCCTGTATTCTTGCCTGGAGAATCCCATGGACAGAGGAGCCTGGTGGGCTACAGTTTGTGGGGTCACAAAGAGTCAGACATGACTGAGAGACTTACATACACTGAGCCCTGGCAGTCTGCATTTCTAATAACAACCCTGTCCCATTTCTATTTCATTGACATCATTGTGCTGAGAGATGTGGGAGAATGAAAGTTTATTATCTCCATGGCTTTTGGTTTTCTTCTCAGATTTCCTTCAACCTCTGCTGTCTCTCCCAGCAAACAGAGGTCTCAGGTGGTCAGACTGTCTTGTGGAAATTTCAAGTACAAAAACCCAAAGGGTAAGCCATTTCTACTTTGGGGGATACCCCCAACAGAATTGAAAACAAATTTGAATGGTTATTTGCACACCCATACTCTTTACTTACAGCAGCCAAAAGTTGGAAGTAACTCAAGTATCCACCCCACTCCAGTACTCTTGCCTGGAAAATCCCACGGATGGAGGAGCCTGGTAGGCTGCAGTCCATGGCGTCACTAAGAGTCGGACACAACTGAGCGACTTCACTTTCACTTTTCACTTTCATGCATTGGAGAAGGAAATAGCAACCCACTCCAGTGTTCTTGCCTGGAGAATCCCAGGGACAGGAGAGCATGGTGGGCTGCCGTCTATGGGGTCGCACAGAGTTGGACGCGACTGAAGAGACTTAGCAGCAGCAGCAACTATCCACTGATAGGTGAATGGATAAACAGAAAGCAAGGTATATACAGACACACACAAAGCAATATTTGTTGTTCAGTTGCTAAGTCGTGTCTGACTCTATGCAAGCAACCCTATGGACTGCAACACACCAGGCTTTCCTGCCCTCCCCTATCTCCTGGAGCTTGCTCAAACTCACATCCATTGAATCAGTGATGCCATTCAACCATCTCATCCTCTGTTGCTCCCTTCTTCTGCCTTCAATCTTTCCCAGCATCAAAATATGTAGACACACACAAAGGAATATTACTCAGCCTTTTAAAAAGGAAGGCAGTCCTATCACATGCTATAAAATGGATGAAACTTGAGGCTATTAACTGTGCTAAGTGAAATCAGCCAGTCACAACAGGACAAATACTGTAGATCTCACATATATGAGGTCCCTAGAATAGAGAAATCTGTTGAGGCAGAAAGCAGAAGGGTGGGAGCCAGGGGCAGGGGCTAGGGGAAATGGATAGTTGATGTTTCAAGGCTACAGAGTTTCAGTTTGAGAAGAAATCTGGAGATGGATGGTAGAGATGGTTGTACAACAATGTGGATGTACTTAATGCCACTGAACCGTACACTTTAAAATGGTTGAGATGCTAAGTTTTACTTTAGGTCTATTTTACCACAATTTTTAAAAAATGCTTAAGGGGAATTAAAGAGAGGAGCTGGGGTGGGGTGGGGGCAGGAAGATGGAAGAAGCCTCAGAGGGGTCTGGGGACCCGTCCCCTGGGGTGAGGGTGGGGCTGAGGGGCGTGTCCCGCTGGTCCACACACGCGCCCCAGGCAAACATTACTCAGGCTCTGGTCAGTCCCACCCAAGGCCAGATGATAAATGGGCCGACTGGGAGCCACTGATGCAGCCCCAGCTCAGCTTTTACAACTGAAGTTTCAGGGCCTGGCCTGGGGCCCGTGGGCTGAAACCTTCTCCCCTTCCCCCACCTTCTCTGCCGTTAAATGTAAAGGAGGAGGGGCCTGCAGCCAGCCCCACTCTGGGGGCGGTCAGGACCCCTCGACAGCTTTTTTGCTCTTTGGGAGACAGAGTGCAGCCTAGGCCCCACGTGTTCGGGGTTGGTGCGCCTTCAAACTGCCTTTTCCCCTGGGGTTTGGTGGGTAACCTTCCCAAGTCCCTCTCCAAGTAAGAAAAACAAACAGCTGAGAGCAGGCGGCTACAGCTGTGAGACATTTTCCAAGATTGAGAGGGGGGGGGGGCGGAAAACAACTATTCCAGTCCAAACGCCTAGTTAAATCAAAAGCAGTGGGCTGCAGAAAGGAACGAGAATGTCTCCATCACCCCCTGTGTTATCAAGAAAATTTTAAAATTCATCCTCGAGAGTTCATGCTTTTTACTGTCATTTATGATACGTTACAACCCGTTCTGTGGATCTGTTTGTATAATGTGTGCTAGAAAAGCAGAGGTTATTAAAAAAAAAAAAAAAAAAAAAAAACCCTGCATGGCCAGGCTATGGGAACAAGTTTCAAATGGATGGAACTGTGGATTGACTTGGAAATAGCCTTCTTCGTGGAAAACCATCCTCCTTGCCCTTCAAACCAGATGCCTCAGTTTCTCTATCTACTTCTTACCCAGAGGCTGTGAGCCGTGGAGATGCAATGTTGAATTCAGGGAGACCTGAGCTGTGGACAGAACTCTGCTTCCAAGCTGAGCTTCCTTCCCTCACTGGGGGCCAGGTGGAAACCACACGGGCATGTAGAACGAGCTCTTAGTTGGAAAACCCCGGGCTGAGCCCAGCTCTGACTCCTACACAGGTGCCAATTAAACTTAATGAAGGTACTTCCCCAGTGGTCCAGTGGTTAAGACTCCGCCTTCCAATGCAGGGGACGTGGGTTCGATCCCTGGTCAGGGAACTAAGG
>NW_011494695.1:84719-86335 GCF_000754665.1 Bison bison bison | reverse complement strand
GTAAATGGGGACAATTTTCACCTCACCAAGTGAAATGGCAGATGTAAAATAGAGCGTGATGGTGACGTGGTGGCGGCTGTGGTGGTGAGGGGGGCAGCTGCCATGTGGGGAGGCGGGGGCTTCGGGCACCACAAACTGGGTAGCTGGGCATCAGGCCGTAGTTGCCACGTGAAAGCTCAGAGAGCAAAGAAGGCGAGAAGAGGGCAGCGTAACCGATAAATCATCCACCCCCTTCCGCGTTGACCACAGCCCATTAAAGAGCTCGGCGTGGGATAAACCAATTATTACGCTCGCAGGGACTGGAGCCAGAGGGGAGCCACCCTGCCTGAAGCCTGGCAGTGCTTTGGGTCTGCACCCTCCACGGCAGGCGGCCTGGTGAAGACGGCTGGTGGGCACAGGCACGGCTCCTGCAGAGGGACGGGGGGCGGTGGCGGGGTGGACACTGCCCCAGCTGACGGGAGCAGAGCTGCCACTGAAAGAACAAGAGCTGGGCCAGCAGGCTGCTCCTGCGCAAGTCTGAGGGCATCAACAGGGTCCCCAGCAGAGACCTGGAAGGCCAAGGGAGTACATGTGGCTCTCTGAGTACCCTTCCTCCCTGCGAGGCCTGGGCTGAGAGCATTACCCGCCCCCCGCATCCCGTTCCCACTGTCTCTGGGCAGAGTCCCTGCGGCCAGCGGAGGTCCAGAGCCCCCAGGAAGTGGCTGGGCTTAGCACACGGCCACTGCCAAGTGGATGCAGCCTTGGGGTCTGAGGCAGTGACACCAGCACGTTCTTAGCCATTAACTGACCCACGCCTGGGCTTTGACAAGAGCCAGAGAACGTGTACGCCTTCCCGGAACCTGGTCCAGGCCCCCGTCTAGTGAGGGGACGCTCACCCTCCCACCCCCAAGAGGTCCTGTACCACAGTGTTGCCTCACGCCCATGCCTGGGGACACCCCAACATCCTGATTCCACCCTCCCATCCCCTCAACACCTGCAAACAGCTCAGGCTTTGCCACTCTCTGGCCAGCAATGTGATTTGCCCTCAGCAAATGGTCCAAAAGTCCTGGAAGAGATCTGGGCCTTCAGGGCAGGAAATTTCTCAGTGCCAGGTCCCTGGTGCAGAAACCAGGGGGGACAAGTCAAGGGCTCCAGGCGGTCACGTTCTCTTGGTCCCCAGGATTCCTCGCCTTGTGGGAAGGGATGTGGTCAGCAGAGGGATGGTGGGGGGGGGGTGCTCTCTAAAGTATGGGGGCAGGGCAGGGGCTCCAAGCCAGGAGCCTGGGTCTCAAAGTGGTGATAACTTCATCCATCTCAGCAATGCCCAAAACACTGATGCTGACTCTTTCCCTGGAATATAAGAGATACTCTGGATACACCCACTCAATCAACCCCACTTAGATCTCTTCAGTTCAGTCGCTCAGTCGTGTCCAACTCTTTGCGACCACATGAATCGCAGCACGCCAGGCCTCCCTGTCCATCACCAATTCCCGGAGTTCACTCAGACTCATGTCCATCAAGTCAGTAATGCCATCCAGCCATCTCATCCTCTATCATCCCCTTCTCCTCCTGCCCCCAATCCGTCCCAGCATCAGAGTCTTTTCCAATGAGTCACCTCTTCGCATGAGGTGGCCAAA
>NW_011494695.1:66732-84619 GCF_000754665.1 Bison bison bison | reverse complement strand
CAGGGCTGATCTCCTTCAGAATGGACTGGTTGGATCTCCTTGCAGTCCAAGGGACTCTCAAGAGTCTTCTCCAACACCACAGTTCAAAAGCATCAATTCTTTGGCACTCAGCCTTCTTCACAGTCCAACTCTCACATCCATATATGACCACTGGAAAAACCATAGCCTTGACTAGACGAACCTTTGTTGGCAAAGTAATGTCTCTGCTTTTGAATATGCTATCTAGGTTGGTCATAACTTTCCTTCCAAGGAGTAAGCATCTTTTAGTTTCATGGCTGCAGTCACCATCTGCAGTGATTTTGGAGCCCCCAAAAATAAAGTCTGACACTGTTTCCACTGTTTCCCCATCTATTTCCCATGAAGAGATGGGACCAGATGTCATGATCTTAGTTTTCTGAAAGTTGAGCTGAAGCCAACTTTTTCACTCTACACTTTAGATCTCTTACAAAATACCTATTTGAGCACTCAGGTCTAAGAGAAAAAAAAAATAGGTTAGTATGGCCTAAATAGCTTATAATGTGGGCCATGCCAAGAATTACCATAATGTATGGTGTACTGGGACTCCTCCCAAGAGAAATGGTGGGTGCTTCAATACACTGCCTCAATCCAAGGGTCACCACATTGCTCGGAGGATGGCATTAGGATCACCACTCACTAAGAAGCAAACTGCAGCTCAAAGTTAAGTAATTTGCCAGAAGTGACAGAGTGAAAAAGAGCAGATTGGGACTAGAGTCCAAGTCTGTGTAACTTCAAAATCTAGTGTGCTTGATTCAAAGGTATTCACATGTGGCCCTAACAGGTCATGGTTTAGTGGTGAGTGACAGAAACCAGCAGCCTTAATACAAGAGTGAGGGGAAAGATGGGGTAAGTGGATACAAAGCGGGTACAGTCATGGGATTGGGGGAACTTTTCCGAGCTGGTAATATGTCAAAGGTCTAGTCCAGACATGATCAACCTGGAGACCCTGATATAACCTCTAAAGAGCCTCAAGAGTAGAATAGGTGTTTAGGTAGCCAACAGCTGATAATCACTGATGAACCAAAGGATCAGGTTTCCAGGCTCCCCAGGGCAAGGCCTCCCACCCCTGGCCATACAGCTAGTGGTGGTGTCAAGACCAAGAGCCAAAGGCTGGACCATGGTGTGGAGACCTGTCCTCCAAGGGGGGCTGCTGACTTGCCCAGGAGAGACTGAAGACAGAGCCCAGCCTAGAACGTGAGTGCCCCCCACTAGTGGTGCCCCCCATCCCTGGGGACACTGCACTGGTGCATGTGAGCTGAGACCAAGGAAGCCAGGTCCTTCCTCTTCCCCATGGGAGGCTGTGTCTTGTCTATGTGTTTAATTTTCTGTATATTTCAATGTTCTGACATCTCTTCCTGGCTGGGAAGAGACTGCCCTTCCCTGGGCTAGCCAGTCCTTAGAGGTGATAGTAAGAGCCCAACCCGATGCAAACTAACCCACCCAGAGCCACAGCTTCTCTCTCTGGCCTGTGCAGACAATTTTCTTCTGTCCTAATCATCCCAGGTGGCTCAGCAGTAAAGAGCGTGCCTGCCAATGCACGAGACTCCAGATCCCTGGTCCAGGAAGATCCCCTGGAGAAGGAAATGGCAACCCACTCCAGTGTTTTTGCCTGGGAAATCTCATGGACAGAGGAGACTGGTGGGCTACAGTCCATGGGGTCGCAAAAGATCAGATACAACTTAGCAACTAAACAACAATAAAAGAGCGTGTTGATGAATCCAGGGCTGTCAAAACTACGCTGGGAGCTGGGTGTTGTGTTCCCCGGGTTACAGGATTCCTGTGGCTTTTTTAAAGGGTGGTTTTATTAAATCACCAACAACATTAGAGGAAATTGGGAAAGAAGAATGTGTACCAATAAGCCTCGCTCTACCACAGTTGTTTTCGTTCTTCCAAGTTCCCTTCCACCCTTTCTCCTTTCATGCACACATCTACTTGCCCAATCGCACTGCAGCCTACACACGCAACTGGGCAGTCTTTTCTCCCTTGACACACGATTTCATAAACACTTCTCTGTGTTGCTTCATAGTTATCATTTGGAATGGCTGTGTACTATTCCTTTATGTTGATTTACAGTCGTTTAGCAAAACAATCCCTTTAGGTTGGACATTCAAGGTTTCTCCTGTTTTGAGTGATGCTGAATAACATACTAGGACTTCTGGACACCTGCTGTTTTCCTTTGAAATCATTGCACTGAGTCAAGCAGTAGATTTCGGAGCCAAAGGGCACTCACTGCTTTTTATAGATCCTGAAAGGGCATTGATTTCCCCGAGGCAATCTGCTTGTTTATTCAGGCTCCAGGGCTGCTAATGGTCAGGAGACAGGTGTTAATTGGTAAAACCAGAGACGCCTTTCCCACCCCCCCACTCCTCCCAGGAAGATGTGTTTTTTCCAAAACCCTGGCAGATATATGCTGAAACATTAGTCTGTTAGTCCAAGGACAACTGGCCAGACCCTGTTGTCATTGACAACAGCAAGAAAGAGAAACAAAGCACTTTGTAGAAGGAATCCCTCCCAGGGTGACTCAGCATGGCCAGGACTCTGAAGGATTCCCGACTTCTCCGCCCTCGGAACTGGCACCATCGCCTCCTAGAAGTCACTTCGGACACCTTCGCTGCCCTCCTCCATGTTCATGCAGGTGCTAAGTCGGGGTGGAGATTCCAAAGACCCCACATAGAGAGGAGATCTTGAAAAAGGAGAGCTGCCTCCAGGTAGCCCCCAGAATGACAGCTGAGCCCTGAGTGATGCTCTCATCAGAGAGGAGTGTGGTGAGGGATCACTGGGAGAGGCTACCCATGTGCCCTAAGCTGGAGCAGAGCCCAACCTGCCTCTCTTAAGGGATTTCCTGAGGAGGGGAGACTGCGGAATGAGACCACCCAAGCAGGGCGAGCCGAGAACACACAAAGGGGCCATACCCCACCCTCTGCCCTAATTACAGGCTTCCCAGGTGGTTCAGTGGGCAAGAACCCTCCCGCCAGTGCAGGAGATGGGGGTTCGATCCTTGGGTTGGGAAGATCGCTTGGAGGAAGAAACGACAACCCACTCCAGTATTCTTGCCTAGGAAATCCCATGGACAGAGGAGCCTGGTGGGCAACAGTCCATGGAGTCTCAGAGAGTCAGACACGCCTGAGTGACTGAGCACACACACTGCCCCAATTCCTTGCATCCTTTGGTTTGCTCTCAAAAAGATCTCACAAAGGAGCACAGAGATGCCTGCCAGCCATCAGACCATGCTGGGCTGCTCAGCTGGAAGGACAGCTGGAGCCAAAAAACTCAGTTTCCCAGCTCTGAGGGATTTCTTAGAGACAAGAGAAGGGAGCCCCTAAACCAGGATCAATCGTGCAAGACACTTTATGTGTTATTTCACTGATTCCTCATAACACTGGTTGTTGTTTAGTCGCTCAGTCTCAAAGGACTCTTTGCAACCCCATGGACTGCAGTGCACCAGGCTTCCTTGTCCTTCACCATCTCCTGGAGCTTGCTCAAACTCATTGAGTCAGTGATGCCCTCCAGCCGTCTCATCCTCTGTCATCCCCTTCTCCTCCTGCCTTCAATCTTTCCCAGCATCAGGGTCTTTTCCAATGAGTCAGTTCTTCACATCAGGTGGCCAAAGTATTAGAATTTCAGCTTCAGCATCAGTCCTTCCAATGAATATTCAGGGCTGATTTCCTTTAGGATATACTGGTTTGATCTCCTTGCAGTCCTAGAGACTCTTAAGAGTCTTCTCCAACACCACAGTTCAAAAGCATCAATTCTTCTGTGTTCAGCCTTCTTTAAGTTCCAACTTTCACATCCATGTACATCCATACATGACTACTGGAAAAACCATGGCTTTGACTATATGGACCTTTGTTGGCAGTAATGTCTCTGCTTTTTAATAGGCTGTTTAGGTTGGTCATAGCTTTTCTTCCAAGGAGCAAGTGTCTTTTAATTCCATGCCTGCAGTCAAGTGATCATTATTATCCCCAATGTAATGTTTTTTTAAAATGAGGTTTAAATAATTTTCCCAGATCACAACTCAAAAATGATCAACTGATATTTGAACTCAGGTTTGCCTGGTTCCAAAACTTTGTTCTTTGCTCTATGCTGTGTTTTACAGTTTATCTGTGCACATCTGCTCTTCCAGTTGGTACGACCTTTATGGCCAGGGCCTCTCCTCAGTCCTCTTGACATCTTGCTGTGTCTAACACAGTGCTCAGGCACGCTGTTGGCACTGAACAAGCATTTGTTGTTTTGGATCTGACGCCAGAGGGCTCCAAGCCCCTGGGCAGGGGCAGATGAGGCATAATGCCTAGAATCATTGCAAAAAAATTCCCAGAGTTTATAACTTTTCTCCAAAAGTGCAGAGAACAAGAGCTAGTGGCTCAGCTTCAATTCCAGACCACTCTCCTAGTCATCAATTAGTGATGAGATCTACGTGATAGCTCAGGGCACGCACAGCAGAAGATAGAACCAGAAAGCAGATGGAAAGGTAGACTTCACAGGTACAAATACTGAGCCATGAAGAGGGGGTTAAAAGCTGCAGAAGGAAGCAATAGCCTTACTCAAGCAGGCTTATTTGCTTAAATAAGAAAGCTCTTTTCTTAGCAAGACCTGGCTGCTGTGTTACAGTGCCTCTAAAGTTTCCTCCAATACTGGCTTCTGGGAGAGAAATCAAAACAATTCACAAGTCTCTCTCAACACTTTCTGTATTACTGTTGTTCAGTCGCCCAGTCATGTCCGACTCTTTGGGACCCCATGGACTGCAGCACGCCAGGCCTCTCTGTCCTTCACTATCTCCTGAAGTTTGCCCAAGTTCATGTCCATTGCACCAGTGATGTCATCCAGTCATCTCATCCTCTGACGACCTCTTCTCCTTCTGCCTTCAATCTTTCCCAGCATCAAGGACTCTTCCATTGAGTCAGCTGTTCTCATCAGATGACCAAAATACTGGAGTTTCAGTCCATCCAATGAGTATTCAGGGATGATTTCCTTTAGGATTGACTGGTTTGATCTCCTTGCTGTCTTAAGGGACTCTCAGGAGTCTTTTCCAGAACCATGTGAAATGAGGGCTGGATTGTGGTACAGTTGATGGGAAGGGTTTTTTTGTTTTTTTGTTTTTTGGTTGGTTGGTTGGTTTTTGGCCATACCCTGTGGCTGTGGGAACTTAGTTCCCAGACTAGGGATTAAACCTGGGCCCTGGGCAATGACTGAGCAAGTCTTAAACACTGGATCACCAGGGAATTCCCCAGTTGATGGGCATTATTCTTGATCACAATCATTTAACAGAACTGATGATATTTACTCATAACTACATGCCATAGGCTAGTGTAAGCAGAATATATGGATGGATTAACATAAGCCTCACCACAGCACTGTTAAGTGAGAGTGGTACCACTGCCACTCTATAGGGGAGGACACTAAGACTCAGGAAGCTTGAATAACCTGCCCAAGGTCACACAGTACATGGCAAAGCCAAGATCGGTACCCTGGCAGTCCACCTCTAGCCCCTGTGCACTTGGACGCTGAGCAGTAGGTGGTGCCACAAGCTGGCATCTGGGGTGAGAGCAGTCCCAGATTCACCCATGTCTGCTGTCCTGGTCCAGGTTCCTGCTGCCTGGCGGGGGTCCACAGGCAACTGCCCTGAGCTTGGTTCCTCATCCAGATACTGAGGACTGTTTTCTGGAGTCCTTCAATTGTTTGAAGGATTAGATGACATTGCATATGCGAAAATTCTTTGAAAACCATGAAGCACAACCCAGAAGCAAACGATGAAAGGTTTGCTAGTGGTCAGGACAAGCCCCGGGAGGGGTTGGCAAACTTTTGTAAAGGGCCAGGGAGTAATTACCTTTAGCTCTGCAGGCAATCTAGTCTCTGTTGTTGCTGTGCTCAGTCGTGTCTGACTGTTGCGACCCCCTGGACCGTAGCCCACCAGGCTCCTCTGTCCATGGGATTTCCCAGACAAGAAGACTGGAGTGGGTTGTCATTTCCTTCTCCAAGGGATCTTTCCAACCCACATATTGAACCTGTGTCTCCTGCTGAGCCATCGGGAAACCCCTGGTCTCTGAAATAACCATTCAACTCTGTCCTGGTAGCACAAAAGCATCTGTAGACAAGACACAAATTAATGGGTGTAACTGTGTGCAAATAAAACTTTATTGACAAAAACAGGCAGTGGCTAGATTTGGCACTTCATCTAAAAGAAGGATTCTAGGGGATGTAGCTTAGACAGGTCCTCTGCCCTGTCCCATCCAATTATTATAACAATTTGACTAAAGATCGAGAGAGCATATTGTCAAATTTGTAGGTGACCTTCCCAGGGGCCCACTTTTCTCATCTCAGGGATGGTTAGCCTCCATCAGAGTCAGAGAGACATAAAGTTCCCCCATCCAGTGGAATCTTGTGTGGAGCTGTAGGATGTCAAATCTCTTCCCCCTTTTTATCCTTCTGCCCTGGAGCTAAGGTGAGGCTGGAGTACTTCCAGGGGAGCCCTGACGTCGTGAGAAGGTGAGAAGCCCAAGGTGTGATGCAGGAGAAAGGTGGTCTCTCAGGAGGGGAAGGTTTAGGTTTAAGGCTGAAGGTCAGTGGGGGTCTGTGAAGTGTTCCCTGCCTCACCTCACGGGACAGCAGCTCATGTGCCTGGGCTGGCATGCCTTGGGTCCTGTCTTCCTGGGAGCCATCCACGTGGCGGCAGGCTGCAGGGAGGGGAGCAGCTTGGGATGCTGGCCCAGAAATGACTGATGACACACTGCTGAAAGGCAAAGTTCAGTGACAGATGTCTGACTCCGGATTCAAACTCATCCAACAGGCTCCAACACTTGGCAGAAAGCAGCGTGATGACACTGAACTGGGATCACTAACAAGATCTGCATTTAAATAAAGGCAACAACAAAGCCACCAAAAGCCAGTTGAACTGATGTGGGATGGAGGAGCCCTCAGGAGGCAGTGTTTATTTTTGGAGAAATCTGGGCTTGGGGTGGGTGGGCAGAGGACCTGATTATTCATGACTGCCCAGCACTCCATCACTTGGAGGTGGTGTCATGTGTTACAGTGAGTCACTGCCAGGAAGGTTCATGCAAATTTAGGCTACATCAGCATACACAGAGGGTCCAGATCAAAGGTGATCTGGGAATTCCCTGGCAGTCCAGGGGTTAGGAATCCGAGCTTCCACCACAAGGGGCACAGGTTCGATCCCTGGTCAAGGAACTAAGATCCCACATGCCATGTGGTACAGCCAAAACAAAACCAAAATTGATCACAGCCCAGCACACCCTGTCCTGGCCAGACCACACCAGCAGTCCTGTGTCTAATTCTGTTTATCACTAAAACCTGTGGTATTCCCAGGTGGCATTAGTGGTAAAGAATCTATCTGCCAGTGCAAGAGACACAAGAGACACGGGTTCAATCCCTGGAGAAGGAAATAAGAATCCAAAATCCCATGGACAGAGGAGCCTGGCAGGCTACAGTCCATGGGGTCTCAAAGAGTCAGACACGACTGAACAACTGGGCATGCACACATGTTGGAAGGATGGCCATTATATTGAGGTGTTCAGTTTAGGCCACACATTAAATGAGCACCTACTCTGTGTGCAGGGTATTACACTAGGCACTGGGAATGCAAAGACAATCAAGGCACAGTGCCTTATCGTGAAGGAGCTTTCTTTTGTACTAGAAGGGGATGCTCAAGATGATGTTAAGTCACTTCAGTCATGTCCGACTCTTTGCGACCCCATGGACTGTAGCCCATTAGGCTCCTCTGTCCATGGGATTCTCCAGGCAAAAATACTGAAGTGAGTTGCCATTCCCTTCTCCAGGGGATCTTCCCAAGCCAGGGATCAAATCCATGTCTCTTATGTCTCCTGCATTGGCAGGCAGGTTCTTTACCACTAGCACCACCTGGGAAGGCCTAGAAGGGGAGCAGCAGGCACACAAACTGTAACTTATAATGTGCAAGACCGGGGAATCTCACAGAGGTCTGCAAACCAGGTATCATGAATGACTGTTGAAGGAATGAGGCTTGCTGAGCCTGGTGTTTTCAACTCACAGAAGAATAATCATGAGGGTGAGGGAAGAGCCTCATTGTGAATTGTTCCTGCCAGAGAAATGAGAAACAGCGAGTATGGGACAGTTGAGGGTGACTAGGACTGTGGCTCCTGTCCGTAAGAGCAGGAGCTGTGGTGGCTTTGTCCGTGGCTGTTCTGAAGAGCACACTGCCTCCTCTGTCTGGAAGTCAGGGGGGAGGTTCCTGCCCTGGGAGGGAGGGTGTTCACGGCATCCCCCTGACACCCCCTTCCAAGGCTCAGCTCCCAAGTGGCACTGCAGAGCTGGCTCACCCGCACTGCTGGAGACACTGTTCTGTTTCTCGGCATCCTGACCCCATCGTTGCCTTTGCAAGTCCAGGGTCCGTCAGGGTCTCCAGGCTTCCTACCCCAGTGAGTTTATTGAAACTGTGTGGGCTCTGAGCACATCGCCTCCCACGGCACTGGGCATGCCTAGTTCCCTCTGTTTATACACAAAGGCACTGGGTGAACAGGCAAAATGAAGAGGTTTCTAATCCTTTGCTATTCTGACAGCAAAATCCCTCTGCTTGTTCCAATAATGATGATGATGATGATAGTAAAACCAAAATCATATCTAATGTTTATTGATCACTTGCTATGTGCCGGGCACTAAGAGTTTTCATGCATGAATTAATTTCATCTTCATAACAGTCCTAGTGGGGAGGTACCATTGTTATCCTATTTGATAGAAGAGGAAACTGAGGATTTGAGAGGTTAAATGATTTGCCTTAAGATTATAGATACATTCAGAGACACAGTCTGGACTTGAACTCAGAAATTTTCTCTCAAAATCCATATACTAAAGTGCTCAGTTGCGTCCGACTCTTTGTGACCCCATGGGCTGTAACCTGCCAGGTTCCTCTGTCCATGGGATTTCCCAGGCAAGAATACTGGAGTGGGCTGCCATATCCTCTTCCAGGTTATCTCACTGACCTAGGGATCGAACCCATATCTCCTGCATCTCTTGCCTTACAGGTGGATTCTTTGAGGCATCAGGGAAGCCCTTATACCAAAGAGAATATAACTCTTGTCATAGAATGTTTGAAAGACACATAAACCAGCAGAACTCTCCTTTAGCCAACTGTTTTTCAGATTTAGATTTGTACCCCATTTGTGGATCATAAAAGAAACATATGGATTGTGACCATTTTTTGCTAAATGAACAGAATAGAATAAAAAGTCATCGGTATTCATCACACATTTAAGATTATTTCAGTTATGAATATATGTGTGAACTACTTGTCATGTGAAATGTATTTGTTAATGCAGGTAATGGTCAAAGTTTGAGAAATATTGATCTAGTCCAACCTGCTTATTTTGTAAATGAGTGTACAAAGGTTCAGATGGCAAAGTGATTTTTTCCACGATTACAGGGTGTTAGTGGAGGAAATGGGGCTAAACCCAAGTTTTTCTGACTCTCAGTTTATATTATCAAGCTTAACTGACTGCAAGAAAAGGCAAGAGTAATAATACTGATAGTGGAGAAGGAAATGGCAACCCACTCCAGTGTTCTTGCCTGGAGAATCTGAGGGATGGGGGAGCCTGGTGGGCTGCCGTCTATGGGGTCGCATAGAGTCGCAAAGAGTCGGACTCTGAAGCGATTAGCAGCAGCAGCGGTAATACTGTGTTTTGTTTGTGTATTAGTCGCTCAGTCATCCCTGACTCTTTGCCACCCCATAGACTAACCCACCAGGCTCCTCTGTCCATGGGATTCTCCAGGCAAGAATACTGGAGTGGAGAATGGAAGTTACTAGTCCCTTCTCCAGGGGATCTTCCTGACCCAGGGATCGAATCTGCATCTCTTGTGTCTCCTGCATTGCAGGCAGATTCTTTACCATCTGAGCCACCAAGGGTAGTATTACTATAATAACAATGATAATAGCTACTACTTTTATTGTGTTTTTCTTTTTATTGGAGTATAGTTGCTTTGCAATGTTGTGTTAGTTTCTACTGCACAGCAAAGTGGATCAGCTATATGTATACATATATCCCCTCTTTTTGGATTTCCTTCCCAGTTAGGTCACCACAAAGCACTGAGTAGAGTTCCTTGAGCTATACAGTCGGTTCTTACTAGTTATTGATTTCACGCATAGTATCCATAGTGTATATGTATGAGTCCCAATCTCCCAATTCATCCCACACCCTTCCCCCTACTTTTATCATGTTTAATGTGTGCCAGGCACTTTTCTAAATGCTTTAGATATGTATTAGCTTATTTAACTCTAACAACCCATTCCAATCCCAAAGAAAGGCAACGCCAAAGATGTTCAAACTACCACACAATTGCACTCATCTCACATGCTAGCAAAGTAATGCTCAAAATTCTCCAAGCCAGGCTTCAACAGTACATGAACTATGAACTTCCAGATGTTCAAGTTGAATTTAGAAAAGGCAGAGGAATCAGAGATTAAATTGCTACATCTGTTGAATCATAGAAAAAGCAAGAGAGTTTAAGAGTTTAAGTTAAACATCTATTTCTGCTTTATTGACTACACCAAAGCCTTTGACTGTCTGATCACAACAAACTGTGGAAAATTCTTCAAGAGATGGGAATACCAGACCACCTTACTTGCCTCCTGAGAAAACTGTATGCAGGTCAAGAAACAACAGTTAGAACTGGACGTGGAACAACAGACTGGTTCCAAATAGGAAAAGGAGTACATCAAAGCTGTATATTGTCACCCTGCTTATTTAACTTATATGCAGAGTACATCATGCGAAATGCCAAACTGGATGAAGCCCAAGCTGGAATCAAGATTGCCAGGAGAAATATCAATAACCTCAGATATGCAGATGACACCACCCTCATGGCAGAAAGCAGGAAAGAACTACAGAGCCTCTTGATGAAAGTGAAAGAGGAGAGTGAAAAAGTTGGCTTAAAAATCAACATTCAAAAAACTAAGATCATGGCAACTGGTCCCATCACTTCATGGCAAACAGAGGCGGAAACAATGGAAACAGTGATAGACTTTATTTTGGGGGCTCCAAAATCATGGCAGATGGTGACTGCAGCCATGAAATTAAAAGACGCTTGCTCCTTGGAAGAAAAGCTATGACCAACCTAAACAGCATATTAAAAAGCAGAGACATTATTTTGCCAACAAAGGTCCATCTAGTCAAAACTATCTAGCTATGGTTTTTCCAGTAGTCATGTATGGATGTGAGAGCTGGACTATAAAGAAAGCTGAGCGCTGAAGAACTGATGCTTCTCAACTGTGGTGTTGGAGAAGGCTCTTGAGAGTCCCTTGGACTGCAAGGAGATCCAACCAGTCCAACCTAAAGGAAGTCAATCCTGAATATTCACTAGAAGGGCTGATGCTGAGTTTGAAACTCCAGTACTCTGGCCACCTGATGTGAAGAACTGAGTCATTGGAAAAGACCCTGATGCTGGGAGAGATTGAGGGCAGGAGGAGAAGGGGACGATAGAGGGTGAGATGGTTGGATGGCATCACTGATTCGATGGACACAAGTTTGAGCAAGCTCTGGGAGTTGGTGATAGACAGGGAAGCCTGGCATGCTGCACTCCATGGGGTCGCAAAGCGTCGGACATGACTGAGCGACTGAACTGAACAACCCAATGAGGCAGGTATAATTATTTCTCTAATTTTCAAATGAAGAAAGTCAGGTAGAGAAGTTCAGGTCCCTTGGGCAACATAGCTGATAACAGAGAATGGGAGATTCAAACCCAGACATGCTGGCTTCAGAGTCCATGGCATTAACCAGAATAAAGTACTGCATGACCCTGTCTATCCTAATATTCTCCCTGAAGGCTGTGATGCCAATACAGTAGATACCATGAAGTGTGTATCTGAATATAACATACCTATATATCTACGTCTTCCATGAGCCATGGTCTTGGACAGTAACTCCATATTTTCCATGTCCTTTAGATACTTGGCTAAGACAGAAAAACCATCTTTTTTTGCATGAATAAGATCCCCTCCAAGTTGCCTTGTCTCTGTCATTCATTCACTCATTCACATATTTAAGACAACACGCACTTGCAGCACTGAATATAGTAGGTAAGATCATTGCTTTTTCCTTTTGGCAGCACCTCGCCACATGTGGGATCTTAGCTCCCCAACCAGGGATCAGACCTGAACCCTCTGCGTTGGAAATACAGAGTATTAACCACTGGACCACCAGGGAAGTCCCCAGAATTATCTTTAAAAGACCAAACTGGGCCTAACACCCTACCTTGTTCCAAAAAAGGATTAAGGCAGTTTATGAGGATACGTGAAATACTCTTAAATAACAGGAGATGAGAACAATGTAAAGGAAGAAAAAGTTGGAGACGCTAAATGAAGGCAAAAATGAGACCAGCAGAAAAAACACTTTGCAGGAAGTCAATACACTTGCTGTGGGTGGACCATGAAGGTCTCCAGGTTCCCATTTTAATTGCCTACAAATTCACACATCCTACGAGGGGATGATAGCAGCTCTCAGTTTGCATTAACTACCTCCCTGAAAGTGATTTTAATTACTTTAAGATCCACAGCCTCCTTTGGATGAAAACAAACTCATTCCTCAGGATAAGTACTTCTCCTTCTGAGACTAAGACAGGAAACCTCTCTCTACAGGCCCTCTTCATGGACATTACGTGACAGAACAAACACGGTCCTGAAGGGCAGCCTCACAGGATGCACAGGATGGCACTGTGCATGCTATTTCTGCCAGTGTCCCAGGGAAGGCTGAGGGCATCGCGCTTTAAATTCCAAGATGCATGATGGTATCAGTCATCTGTGGTATAAAGGGATATGGGCTCTGAGCACACTGTTCTCTGATTGCAAACTCAGGGACAGACTTGCTTGAAACAAAGTGATCTAAAAAGAGATGCAACCCAATGTTCATTGCAGCCAAGTCATGGACAAGTTGCCTAAATTTCCATTGACAGAGGAATCTATAGAGAAGACATGGCACAAATATACAATGGAATATCACTCAGCCATTAAAAAAAGAATGAAATAGGGATTCCCAGGTGGCTCAGTGGTAAAAAATCCACCTGCCAATGCAGGGGATATGGGTTAGATCCCTGGTCCAGGAAGATTCCACATGCCAACATCACAACTATTAACCCTGTGTTCTAGAGCCCGTGAGCCACAACTACTGAAGCCCTCATGCCCTAGAGCCCCTCCTGCTCTGCAACAAGAGAAGCCACTGTATTGAGAAGCCTGGGCACCACAGTTAGAGAGTAGTCACTAATCTCCATCACTAGGGAAAAAGTCTGTGCAGCAACAAAGACCCAGTACAGTCAAATAAATAAATGAAACATTTTTTAAAAAAAGAATGAAATAATGCCATTTACAGCAGCATGGATGAACCTAGAGACTGTCATACTGATTGAAGTAAGTCAGATAGAGAAGAAGAAATATGATGCCTTTATATGTACAATCTAAAAAGAAATGATACAAATGAGCTTATTTATAAAACAGAAACACACAGACTTTGAGAAGGAACTTATGGTTGCAGTGGTTGGGTGGGAAGGGTGTAAGGAAGGGACAGTTAGGGAGTTTGGGGTGTACATGTACACATTGCTGTATTAAAATGGATAACCAGCAAGGTCCTATACTGTTATAGCAAAGGGAACTCTGCTCAATGTTATGTGGCAGCATGGATGGGAGAGGAGTTCAAGGGAGAAAGGATACATGTGTATGTACGGCTGAGTCCCTTTGCTGTCCACCTGGAACTCTCACAACATTGTTAGTTGGCTATTATTGTTGTTTAGTCACTAAGGACTGTAGCCTGCTAGGTTCCTCTGTCCACGGGATTTCCCAGGCAAGGATACTTGAGTAGGTTGCCATTGCCTTCTGCAGGGGATCTTCCCAACCCAGGGATCAAACCCATGTCTCCAGCATTGACAGGCAGATTCTTTACCCTGGGCCACCAAGGAAGCCCTGTTAATTGGCTATACTCCAATATAAAAAGTTAGAAAGAAAAGGAGTGCTCAGTTTAAACAACATTTGGGTCAGCTGGTGTTCAGCTCTCTCAAGCTGACACTGCCCCAACCCTCTAGCTCTCCAGAACCAGGCTCTCCTTTGCAGAATTTGGCATGGAGCGTGAGCTACTACATCATACTGTTTTAATGCATGTGTGTGTTATGTTTTTAAATCCTCCCAGAGCAAAAATTGTATCTTTTATTCCCCAGCTATAGACAAATGTTTGTGTTCCTCCCAAATTCATACGTTGAAATCCTAACCCCCAAAGTGAAGGTATTACCATCAAGGAGGTGGGGCCTTAGGGAGATAATTAAGTCATGAGGGTGGGGTCCTCTGGATGGGATTAGTGCCTTTATAAAAGAGACCCCGGAGAAATTCCTTGCTCTTTCCTCCACATGAGGACACAGCAAGAAGACAGCCATCTTTTAACCAGAAGTGAGCCCTCATCAGACAGAATGCGCCAGCACGTTGAACTCAAACTACCTAGCCTCCAGGACGGTGAGAAATTAATGGTGTTTTTTTTTTTTTTAATTTTACTCCTTACTTTGGGTTTAATTTGTTTTCTTCTTCTTTTTTGAATAACAGAACCACATTTATTTAAGAATGTGTTCCAATATCAAGTGGCAAAGTTCAACAATGCAAAACCGAAATTACTGTTGCACCAACCTAATAGTTTTACACACCAGAATGCGTATGTTTCAGTGCCACTCTCTCGTACTTCTTCTCGCCTTCTCCTTCCCTGCCTATCCCCCCAGCCCGCCATAATGCTTGCTTTTTAAACCATCTGGTCTGTGCTAGTTTGTCATGGCAGCCTGAACAGACTAAGACACCAGGGCTTACTCTGCACTCACTAAGCACTCATGTGCAAGTTAAGCACTTCCTGAGGCTGTTGATGGCAATAACTGACTGCTGCTGTTAAGGAAGGATTAAGTTAAGGCATGAGAGGAGCCCATATTTCACCAGGAGCTCTGCTGGTACAGCTCTGCAGTCTGCATTGCTGTAACGCTCCCTCTTTCCACCAGACTAGATCCCCAGATGTTCCCATTTCTGCTGTATCATTGCCGTGATGGGAATTCAGATTTCTCAGTGGAGCTGTGACAGACAAGGGGAAGAAGACATAGGTCCTGATGACCACCCTTTATCATCACAGTGCTGTCTCACAACAGTCATGGATAAGGGTGAACCTCCTCTAACCCTTGAACTCCATCACAGGGGACATCTTCCCTAAAGTGCTAAATGGAGGACTTTCTGACCACATGACCATCTAATCTCAATTCTCTCGTTCATGAACCTAAAGCCTGACAGTCTGTACTGTCTAAAACATGAACCCAGAACAGAATGGAAACATAATAGGGGAACCACCAGTCCAGGTAATAAAATGAGTTGAAGACATACACATAGTTGAAGACATAGAAAGACTTAGAGGAATTTGGGAAGAATGGCTGGTTCCTTGGGAAATGATGGAATCCCATGGGTATAGAACCCAGTGATGATGTGGGAGAATCAGAGGAAAGCTCCCAAGAGGATGCTGGTGGGGGGACGGATAGTTAGGTGGATTGGGTAGAAAGCTCAATTGAGAACAAATTTTGAGTAATGGCTGGATTAACCTTCTGAGAGGGGATGCTGAGATGTTGCATAAACACTGGTACAGTATTTGCCTTTAATTTTTAATACTTGGATAAACCAAGAAATTGAGAGAAGCCCATGAGAAGTTTAATAAGAGTACTACTTTATAGGGACTTCCCAGGCAGTCCAGTGATTAAGACTTTGCCTTCCAATGCAAGGGGTGCAGGTTCGATCCCTGGTAGGGCAACTAAGATCCCACATGCCTCATGGCCAAAAAATCAAAGCATGAAACAGAATAATATTGTAACAAATTCACTGAAGACTTTGAAAATGGTCCACATTGGAAAAACCTTTAAAAAAAGAGTAATAATTTATGTAACGAGGTTTTAATTTTGTAATATTGAAGTAAGAACAAGCATTTGTTCTACAATCAGATATTATCCACCAGGTATTCAGACATGGCACTTACTGCAGTGGATGACTTTATCATCCAGGTGTCAGATGTATAAGCTTTGTGTCAATGAGGAGGTTTTGAAGCCTAAGACTGGTTCAAACAGAACTCCTCTTGTCTTAGTTAGCTAGGGCTGCCATAACAAAATAACAGGCCAGTGGTTTAAACAGCAGACATTCATTTGTCACAGTTGTAGAGCCCGGGAAGTTCAAGATCAAAGTGTAGGCAGGACTTCCTTGGTGGCCCAGTGGTTAAGAATTTCACTGCCAATGCAGGGGACACCAGTTTTACCTGGTCTGGGAAGATTCCATGCTACAGAGTAGCTAAGCTCGTACACTACAACCACTGAGCCCATGGTCTAGAGCCCACAGTCTGCAGCTGCTGAGCCTGTGTGTCCTTAAAGTCCATGCTCTGCAACGCAAAGAGAAGCCCACGCTCTGCAATGCAAGGAGAAGCCCACGCTCTGCAATGCAAGGAGAAGCCCACGCTCTGCAATGCATGGAGAAGCCCACGCTCTGCAATGCATGGAGAAGCCCACGCTCTGCAATGCAAGGAGAAGCCCATGCTCTGCAATGCAAGGAGAAGCCCACACGCAGCAACTACGGAAAGACCTCATTCAGCAACAAAGACCCAGGGCAGCCAAAAAAAAAAAAGCACAGGCAGATTTGGTTGTTGATGAGGGCTCTGTTACTGGCTTCACAGGGCCCTGTCTCCTGTCCCCACTTAGCAGAGATCTCTGTCTTTCTCTTTCTGTGTTTCTCTCCTCTTTTCCTATATGGTCACCAATCTCATCATGAGAGCCCCATCCTCATAATTTAATTAGCTCCCTAGAGCCCCACCGTCCAAATACCATCACACTGGGGGTTAGAGCTTCATACATACATTTTGGAAGGGACACAATTCAGTCCATGGCCCATCCTGTGCCAGGTGACCTCTGCAGGGCACTGGAGAACATGTTCTGTCCCAAAAGAGGGAGCAGCCCCAGCAGGACATCTACCAGAAGGCCAGGCTAGCTCTGGTTTACTCTGAACCATAAATCTCCCATCACCTTGGGATTTAAACGGAGCATCCCTGGAGGTCTCCAATCAGGGCAATCGGAAGAAACTTCCTACCTAAGCTCAGGCAGAGCCCCTTTGAAGAATCGCAGGCTTATCCATCACATTCCTAAGTCCCCTCTCCAAGGGACAGGTAGCTGGGGTCGGTAGTCCTTTATTGGCTGTTGTCATTGTTTAGTTGTTGTATCCAACTCTTTTTCGACCCCATGGACTGTCCATGGAATTTCCCAGGCAAGAAGTTGCCATTTCCTTCTCCAGGGGATCTTCCCCACCCAGGCATTGAACGTGAGTCTCCTGCTTGGCAGGCAAATTCTTTACCACTGAGTCACCTGGGAAACCCATCCAGAGGCCCACATGATTCTCCAGACAAGAACCTGGGGAGGTGACAGTGGCCAGGCTACAGAGCCAAGAGATAAAGCCCAATCCTCTGCTTCATCAGATTGGTTCCAATCCACCCCCTAAATCTTCATCCCCCACAGGCAATATGGTATTCATGAACTTCGGGTTCAAAGGTAATTATGATGATCAAAATCCTCCCCAGGTTTTCACACGGAATAACTAAGGAAGCAAGGCAAACTTTCCATGAGATTAGGAAACCATGCACCACTTTCCTTTCCGAAACTTCCAGAATGGTCATCGTAAATCCCATTCAACTTCAAGACAGGAGAAAAAAAAAAAAAAAAAAAAAACAACTCTCTGTGTTGAGCTGGGTATCCTGTCTGGTTAGAAACCCTCCTCTGTTTTGAATGGGAATTTGTCTTATTACAAAATCCACCCATTCACTTAGTTCTACCCTCTGAGACCACACAGAACTATGCCCACCCT